>NW_028246879.1:0-36162 GCF_964263255.1 Lissotriton vulgaris | reverse complement strand
AGCATGTTTAAAGTGATTTACATGCTTCCAGGGGCTCGGGAAGTTAATTAAATACCATTTGGAGGCATTTAATGTTCGAGCAAAAACGGCTGATTTTCGACAAAAGAGATAACACCCCCCCATTACGTCATGCTTCAGAAATGTGGAAAATGGTCCGTTTTCAAATGTTTTATTTTTGAACGTCAGTTCACATTTGTAGGTGGATCATCAGTGTTAGAGCTAAAATTAGCATGTTTAAAGTGATTTTCATGCTTCCAGGGGCCCAAAACACAAGATTTATGGAATGGTTAAAAGTGCATGAAAATGGCCAATTTACTCCCTCTGAGTTCTCAAAAAGGGTTTCTTCACCCCGGGAAGTTAATTAAATACCATTTGGAGGCATTTAATGTTCGAGCAAAAACGGCTGATTTTCGACAAAAGAGATAACACCCCCCCATTACGTCATGCTTCAGAAATGTGGAAAATGGTCCGTTTTCAAATGTTTTATTTTTGAACGTCAGTTCACATTTGTAGGTGGATCATCAGTGTTAGAGCTAAAATTAGCATGTTTAAAGTGATTTTCATGTTTCCAGGGGCTCGGGAAGTTAATTAAATACCATTTGGAGGCATTTAATGTTCGAGCAAAAACGGCTGATTTTCGACAAAAGAGATAACACCCCCCCCATTACGTCATGCTTCAGAAATGTGGAAAATGGTCCGTTTTCAAATGTTTTATTTTTGAACGTCAGTTCACATTTGTAGGTGGATCATCAGTGTTAGAGCTAAAATTAGCATGTTTAAAGTGATTTTCATGCTTCCAGGGGCCCAAAACACAAGATTTATGGAATGGTTAAAAGTGCATGAAAATGGCCAATTTACTCACTCTGAGTTCTCAAAAAGGGTTTCTTCACCCCGGGAAGTTAATTAAATACCATTTGGAGGCATTTAATGTTCGAGCAAAAACGGCTGATTTTCGACAAAAGAGATTAAACCCCTCCATTACGTCATGCTTCAGAAATGTGGAAAATGGTCCGTTTTCAAATGTTTTATTTTTGAACGTCAGTTCACATTTGTAGGTGGATCATCAGTGTTAGAGCTAAAATTAGCATGTTTAAAGTGATTTTCATGCTTCCAGGGGCTCGGGAAGTTAATTAAATACCATTTGGAGGCATTTAATGTTCGAGCAAAAACGGCTGATTTTCGACAAAAGAGATAACACCCCCCCATTACGTCATGCTTCAGAAATGTGGAAAATGGTCCGTTTTCAAATGTTTTATTTTTGAACGTCAGTTCACATTTGTAGGTGGATCATCAGTGTTAGAGCTAAAATTAGCATGTTTAAAGTGATTTTCATGCTTCCAGGGGCTCGGGAAGTTAATTAAATACCATTTGGAGGCATTTAATGTTCGAGCAAAAACGGCTGATTTTCGACAAAAGAGATAACACCCCCCCATTACGTCATGCTTCAGAAATGTGGAAAATGGTCCGTTTTCAAATGTTTTATTTTTGAATGTCAGTTCACATTTGTAGGTGGATCATCAGTGTTAGAGCTAAAATTAGCATGTTTAAAGTGATTTTCATGCTTCCAGGGGCCCAAAACACAAGATTTATGGAATGGTTAAAAGTGCATGAAAATGGCCAATTTACTCACTCTGAGTTCTCAAAAAGGGTTTCTTCACCCCGGGAAGTTAATTAAATACCATTTGGAGGCATTTAATGTTCGAGCAAAAACGGCTGATTTTCGACAAAAGAGATAACACCCCCCCATTACGTCATGCTTCAGAAATGTGGAAAATGGTCCGTTTTCAAATGTTTTATTTTTGAACGTCAGTTCACATTTGTAGGTGGATCATCAGTGTTAGAGCTAAAATTAGCATGTTTAAAGTGATTTTCATGCTTCCAGGGGCTCGGGAAGTTAATTAAATACTATTTGGAGGCATTTAATGTTCGAGCAAAAACGGCTGATTTTCGACAAAAGAGATAACACCCCCCCATTACGTCATGCTTCAGAAATGTGGAAAATGGTCCGTTTTCAAATGTTTTATTTTTGAACGTCAGTTCACATTTGTAGGTGGATCATCAGTGTTAGAGCTAAAATTAGCATGTTTAAAGTGATTTTCATGCTTCCAGGGGCTCGGGAAGTTAATTAAATACCATTTGGAGGCATTTAATGTTCGAGCAAAAACGGCTGATTTTCGACAAAAGAGATAACACCCCCCCATTACGTCATGCTTCAGAAATGTGGAAAATGGTCCGTTTTCAAATGTTTTATTTTTGAACGTCAGTTCACATTTGTAGGTGGATCATCAGTGTTAGAGCTAAAATTAGCATGTTTAAAGTGATTTTCATGCTTCCAGGGGCTCGGGAAGTTAATTAAATACCATTTGGAGGCATTTAATGTTCGAGCAAAAACGGCTGATTTTCGACAAAAGAGATAACACCCCCCCATTACGTCATGCTTCAGAAATGTGGAAAATGGTCCGTTTTCAAATGTTTTATTTTTGAACGTCAGTTCACATTTGTAGGTGGATCATCAGTGTTAGAGCTAAAATTAGCATGTTTAAAGTGATTTTCATGCTTCCAGGGGCCCAAAACACAAGATTTATGGAATGGTTAAAAGTGCATGAAAATGGCCAATTTACTCACTCTGAGTTCTCAAAAAGGGTTTCTTCACCCCGGGAAGTTAATTAAATACCATTTGGAGGCATTTAATGTTCGAGCAAAAACGGCTGATTTTCGACAAAAGAGATAACACCCCCCCATTACGTCATGCTTCAGAAATGTGGAAAATGGTCCGTTTTCAAATGTTTTATTTTTGAACGTCAGTTCACATTTTTAGGTGGATCATCAGTGTTAGAGCTAAAATTAGCATGTTTAAAGTGATTTTCATGCTTCCAGGGGCCCAAAACACAAGATTTATGGAATGGTTAAAAGTGCATGAAAATGGCCAATTTACTCACTCTGAGTTCTCAAAAAGGGTTTCTTCACCCCGGGAAGTTAATTAAATACCATTTGGAGGCATTTAATGTTCGAGCAAAAACGGCTGATTTTCGACAAAAGAGATAACACCCCCCCATTACGTCATGCTTCAGAAATGTGGAAAATGGTCCGTTTTCAAATGTTTTATTTTTGAACGTCAGTTCACATTTGTAGGTGGATCATCAGTGTTAGAGCTAAAATTAGCATGTTTAAAGTGATTTTCATGCTTCCAGGGGCTCGGGAAGTTAATTAAATACCATTTGGAGGCATTTAATGTTCGAGCAAAAACGGCTGATTTTCGACAAAAGAGATAACACCCCCCCATTACGTCATGCTTCAGAAATGTGGAAAATGGTCCGTTTTCAAATGTTTTATTTTTGAACGTCAGTTCACATTTGTAGGTGGATCATCAGTGTTAGAGCTAAAATTAGCATGTTTAAAGTGATTTTCATGCTTCCAGGGGCTCGGGAAGTTAATTAAATACCATTTGGAGGCATTTAATGTTCGAGCAAAAACGGCTGATTTTCGACAAAAGAGATAACACCCCCCCATTACGTCATGCTTCAGAAATGTGGAAAATGGTCCGTTTTCAAATGTTTTATTTTTGAACGTCAGTTCACATTTGTAGGTGGATCATCAGTGTTAGAGCTAAAATTAGCATGTTTAAAGTGATTTTCATGCTTCCAGGGGCCCAAAACACAAGATTTATGGAATGGTTAAAAGTGCATGAAAATGGCCAATTTACTCACTCTGAGTTCTCAAAAAGGGTTTCTTCACCCCGGGAAGTTAATTAAATACCATTTGGAGGCATTTAATGTTCGAGCAAAAACGGCTGATTTTCGACAAAAGAGATAACACCCCCCCATTACGTCATGCTTCAGAAATGTGGAAAATGGTCCGTTTTCAAATGTTTTATTTTTGAACGTCAGTTCACATTTGTAGGTGGATCATCAGTGTTAGAGCTAAAATTAGCATGTTTAAAGTGATTTTCATGCTTCCAGGGGCTCGGGAAGTTAATTAAATACCATTTGGAGGCATTTAATGTTCGAGCAAAAACGGCTGATTTTCGACAAAAGAGATAACACCCCCCCATTACGTCATGCTTCAGAAATGTGGAAAATGGTCCGTTTTCAAATGTTTTATTTTTGAACGTCAGTTCACATTTGTAGGTGGATCATCAGTGTTAGAGCTAAAATTAGCATGTTTAAAGTGATTTTCATGCTTCCAGGGGCTCGGGAAGTTAATTAAATACCATTTGGAGGCATTTAATGTTCGAGCAAAAACGGCTGATTTTCGACAAAAGAGATAACACCCCCCCATTACGTCATGCTTCAGAAATGTGGAAAATGGTCCGTTTTCAAATGTTTTATTTTTGAACGTCAGTTCACATTTGTAGGTGGATCATCAGTGTTAGAGCTAAAATTAGCATGTTTAAAGTGATTTTCATGCTTCCAGGGGCTCGGGAAGTTAATTAAATACCATTTGGAGGCATTTAATGTTCGAGCAAAAACGGCTGATTTTCGACAAAAGAGATAACACCCCCCCATTACGTCATGCTTCAGAAATGTGGAAAATGGTCCGTTTTCAAATGTTTTATTTTTGAACGTCAGTTCACATTTGTAGGTGGATCATCAGTGTTAGAGCTAAAATTAGCATGTTTAAAGTGATTTTCATGCTTCCAGGGGCCCAAAACACAAGATTTATGGAATGGTTAAAAGTGCATGAAAATGGCCAATTTACTCACTCTGAGTTCTCAAAAAGGGTTTCTTCACCCCGGGAAGTTAATTAAATACCATTTGGAGGCATTTAATGTTCGAGCAAAAACGGCTGATTTTCGACAAAAGAGATAACACCCCCCCATTACGTCATGCTTCAGAAATGTGGAAAATGGTCCGTTTTCAAATGTTTTATTTTTGAACGTCAGTTCACATTTGTAGGTGGATCATCAGTGTTAGAGCTAAAATTAGCATGTTTAAAGTGATTTTCATGCTTCCAGGGGCTCGGGAAGTTAATTAAATACCATTTGGAGGCATTTAATGTTCGAGCAAAAACGGCTGATTTTCGACAAAAGAGATAACACCCCCCCATTACGTCATGCTTCAGAAATGTGGAAAATGGTCCGTTTTCAAATGTTTTATTTTTGAACGTCAGTTCACATTTGTAGGTGGATCATCAGTGTTAGAGCTAAAATTAGCATGTTTAAAGTGATTTTCATGCTTCCAGGGGCCCAAAACACAAGATTTATGGAATGGTTAAAAGTGCATGAAAATGGCCAATTTACTCACTCTGAGTTCTCAAAAAGGGTTTCTTCACCCCGGGAAGTTAATTAAATACCATTTGGAGGCATTTAATGTTCGAGCAAAAACGGCTGATTTTCGACAAAAGAGATTAAACCCCTCCATTACGTCATGCTTCAGAAATGTGGAAAATGGTCCGTTTTCAAATGTTTTATTTTTGAACGTCAGTTCACATTTGTAGGTGGATCATCAGTGTTAGAGCTAAAATTAGCATGTTTAAAGTGATTTTCATGCTTCCAGGGGCTCGGGAAGTTAATTAAATACCATTTGGAGGCATTTAATGTTCGAGCAAAAACGGCTGATTTTCGACAAAAGAGATAA
This sequence comes from Lissotriton vulgaris, assembly GCF_964263255.1. Taxonomy (NCBI): domain Eukaryota; kingdom Metazoa; phylum Chordata; class Amphibia; order Caudata; family Salamandridae; genus Lissotriton; species Lissotriton vulgaris. The sequence continues at coordinate 30,586 of NW_028246879.1, read as the reverse complement.
CACCCCCCCATTACGTCATGCTTCAGAAATGTGGAAAATGGTCCGTTTTCAAATGTTTTATTTTTGAACGTCAGTTCACATTTGTAGGTGGATCATCAGTGTTAGAGCTAAAATTAGCATGTTTAAAGTGATTTTCATGCTTCCAGGGGCTCGGGAAGTTAATTAAATACCATTTGGAGGCATTTAATGTTCGAGCAAAAACGGCTGATTTTCGACAAAAGAGATAACACCCCCCCATTACGTCATGCTTCAGAAATGTGGAAAATGGTCCGTTTTCAAATGTTTTATTTTTGAACGTCAGTTCACATTTGTAGGTGGATCATCAGTGTTAGAGCTAAAATTAGCATGTTTAAAGTGATTTTCATGCTTCCAGGGGCCCAAAACACAAGATTTATGGAATGGTTAAAAGTGCATGAAAATGGCCAATTTACTCACTCTGAGTTCTCAAAAAGGGTTTCTTCACCCCGGGAAGTTAATTAAATACCATTTGGAGGCATTTAATGTTCGAGCAAAAACGGCTGATTTTCGACAAAAGAGATAACACCCCCCCATTACGTCATGCTTCAGAAATGTGGAAAATGGTCCGTTTTCAAATGTTTTATTTTTGAACGTCAGTTCACATTTGTAGGTGGATCATCAGTGTTAGAGCTAAAATTAGCATGTTTAAAGTGATTTTCATGCTTCCAGGGGCCCAAAACACAAGATTTATGGAATGGTTAAAAGTGCATGAAAATGGCCAATTTACTCACTCTGAGTTCTCAAAAAGGGTTTCTTCACCCCGGGAAGTTAATTAAATACCATTTGGAGGCATTTAATGTTCGAGCAAAAACGGCTGATTTTCGACAAAAGAGATAACACCCCCCCATTACGTCATGCTTCAGAAATGTGGAAAATGGTCCGTTTTCAAATGTTTTATTTTTGAACGTCAGTTCACATTTGTAGGTGGATCATCAGTGTTAGAGCTAAAATTAGCATGTTTAAAGTGATTTACATGCTTCCAGGGGCTCGGGAAGTTAATTAAATACCATTTGGAGGCATTTAATGTTCGAGCAAAAACGGCTGATTTTCGACAAAAGAGATAACACCCCCCCATTACGTCATGCTTCAGAAATGTGGAAAATGGTCCGTTTTCAAATGTTTTATTTTTGAACGTCAGTTCACATTTGTAGGTGGATCATCAGTGTTAGAGCTAAAATTAGCATGTTTAAAGTGATTTTCATGCTTCCAGGGGCCCAAAACACAAGATTTATGGAATGGTTAAAAGTGCATGAAAATGGCCAATTTACTCACTCTGAGTTCTCAAAAAGGGTTTCTTCACCCCGGGAAGTTAATTAAATACCATTTGGAGGCATTTAATGTTCGAGCAAAAACGGCTGATTTTCGACAAAAGAGATAACACCCCCCCATTACGTCATGCTTCAGAAATGTGGAAAATGGTCCGTTTTCAAATGTTTTATTTTTGAACGTCAGTTCACATTTGTAGGTGGATCATCAGTGTTAGAGCTAAAATTAGCATGTTTAAAGTGATTTTCATGCTTCCAGGGGCTCGGGAAGTTAATTAAATACCATTTGGAGGCATTTAATGTTCGAGCAAAAACGGCTGATTTTCGACAAAAGAGATAACACCCCCCCATTACGTCATGCTTCAGAAATGTGGAAAATGGTCCGTTTTCAAATGTTTTATTTTTGAACGTCAGTTCACATTTGTAGGTGGATCATCAGTGTTAGAGCTAAAATTAGCATGTTTAAAGTGATTTTCATGCTTCCAGGGGCCCAAAACACAAGATTTATGGAATGGTTAAAAGTGCATGAAAATGGCCAATTTACTCACTCTGAGTTCTCAAAAAGGGTTTCTTCACCCCGGGAAGTTAATTAAATACCATTTGGAGGCATTTAATGTTCGAGCAAAAACGGCTGATTTTCGACAAAAGAGATAACACCCCCCCATTACGTCATGCTTCAGAAATGTGGAAAATGGTCCGTTTTCAAATGTTTTATTTTTGAACGTCAGTTCACATTTGTAGGTGGATCATCAGTGTTAGAGCTAAAATTAGCATGTTTAAAGTGATTTACATGCTTCCAGGGGCTCGGGAAGTTAATTAAATACCATTTGGAGGCATTTAATGTTCGAGCAAAAACGGCTGATTTTCGACAAAAGAGATAACACCCCCCCATTACGTCATGCTTCAGAAATGTGGAAAATGGTCCGTTTTCAAATGTTTTATTTTTGAACGTCAGTTCACATTTGTAGGTGGATCATCAGTGTTAGAGCTAAAATTAGCATGTTTAAAGTGATTTACATGCTTCCAGGGGCTCGGGAAGTTAATTAAATACCATTTGGAGGCATTTAATGTTCGAGCAAAAACGGCTGATTTTCGACAAAAGAGATAACACCCCCCCATTACGTCATGCTTCAGAAATGTGGAAAATGGTCCGTTTTCAAATGTTTTATTTTTGAACGTCAGTTCACATTTGTAGGTGGATCATCAGTGTTAGAGCTAAAATTAGCATGTTTAAAGTGATTTTCATGCTTCCAGGGGCCCAAAACACAAGATTTATGGAATGGTTAAAAGTGCATGAAAATGGCCAATTTACTCACTCTGAGTTCTCAAAAAGGGTTTCTTCACCCCGGGAAGTTAATTAAATACCATTTGGAGGCATTTAATGTTCGAGCAAAAACGGCTGATTTTCGACAAAAGAGATAACACCCCCCCATTACGTCATGCTTCAGAAATGTGGAAAATGGTCCGTTTTCAAATGTTTTATTTTTGAACGTCAGTTCACATTTGTAGGTGGATCATCAGTGTTAGAGCTAAAATTAGCATGTTTAAAGTGATTTACATGCTTCCAGGGGCTCGGGAAGTTAATTAAATACCATTTGGAGGCATTTAATGTTCGAGAAAAAACGGCTGATTTTCGACAAAAGAGATAACACCCCCCCATTACGTCATGCTTCAGAAATGTGGAAAATGGTCCGTTTTCAAATGTTTTATTTTTGAACGTCAGTTCACATTTGTAGGTGGATCATCAGTGTTAGAGCTAAAATTAGCATGTTTAAAGTGATTTTCATGCTTCCAGGGGCCCAAAACACAAGATTTATGGAATGGTTAAAAGTGCATGAAAATGGCCAATTTACTCACTCTGAGTTCTCAAAAAGGGTTTCTTCACCCCGGGAAGTTAATTAAATACCATTTGGAGGCATTTAATGTTCGAGCAAAAACGGCTGATTTTCGACAAAAGAGATAACACCCCCCCATTACGTCATGCTTCAGAAATGTGGAAAATGGTCCGTTTTCAAATGTTTTATTTTTGAACGTCAGTTCACATTTGTAGGTGGATCATCAGTGTTAGAGCTAAAATTAGCATGTTTAAAGTGATTTTCATGCTTCCAGGGGCTCGGGAAGTTAATTAAATACCATTTGGAGGCATTTAATGTTCGAGCAAAAACGGCTGATTTTCGACAAAAGAGATAACACCCCCCCATTACGTCATGCTTCAGAAATGTGGAAAATGGTCCGTTTTCAAATGTTTTATTTTTGAACGTCAGTTCACATTTGTAGGTGGATCATCAGTGTTAGAGCTAAAATTAGCATGTTTAAAGTGATTTTCATGCTTCCAGGGGCTCGGGAAGTTAATTAAATACCATTTGGAGGCATTTAATGTTCGAGCAAAAACGGCTGATTTTCGACAAAAGAGATAACACCCCCCCCATTACGTCATGCTTCAGAAATGTGGAAAATGGTCCGTTTTCAAATGTTTTATTTTTGAACGTCAGTTCACATTTGTAGGTGGATCATCAGTGTTAGAGCTAAAATTAGCATGTTTAAAGTGATTTTCATGCTTCCAGGGGCCCAAAACACAAGATTTATGGAATGGTTAAAAGTGCATGAAAATGGCCAATTTACTCACTCTGAGTTCTCAAAAAGGGTTTCTTCACCCCGGGAAGTTAATTAAATACCATTTGGAGGCATTTAATGTTCGAGCAAAAACGGCTGATTTTCGACAAAAGAGATAACACCCCCCCATTACGTCATGCTTCAGAAATGTGGAAAATGGTCCGTTTTCAAATGTTTTATTTTTGAACGTCAGTTCACATTTGTAGGTGGATCATCAGTGTTAGAGCTAAAATTAGCATGTTTAAAGTGATTTTCATGCTTCCAGGGGCTCGGGAAGTTAATTAAATACCATTTGGAGGCATTTAATGTTCGAGCAAAAACGGCTGATTTTCGACAAAAGAGATAACACCCCCCCATTACGTCATGCTTCAGAAATGTGGAAAATGGTCCGTTTTCAAATGTTTTATTTTTGAACGTCAGTTCACATTTGTAGGTGGATCATCAGTGTTAGAGCTAAAATTAGCATGTTTAAAGTGATTTTCATGCTTCCAGGGGCTCGGGAAGTTAATTAAATACCATTTGGAGGCATTTAATGTTCGAGCAAAAACGGCTGATTTTCGACAAAAGAGATAACACCCCCCCATTACGTCATGCTTCAGAAATGTGGAAAATGGTCCGTTTTCAAATGTTTTATTTTTGAACGTCAGTTCACATTTGTAGGTGGATCATCAGTGTTAGAGCTAAAATTAGCATGTTTAAAGTGATTTTCATGCTTCCAGGGGCTCGGGAAGTTAATTAAATACCATTTGGAGGCATTTAATGTTCGAGCAAAAACGGCTGATTTTCGACAAAAGAGATAACACCCCCCCATTACGTCATGCTTCAGAAATGTGGAAAATGGTCCGTTTTCAAATGTTTTATTTTTGAACGTCAGTTCACATTTGTAGGTGGATCATCAGTGTTAGAGCTAAAATTAGCATGTTTAAAGTGATTTTCATGCTTCCAGGGGCTCGGGAAGTTAATTAAATACCATTTGGAGGCATTTAATGTTCGAGCAAAAACGGCTGATTTTCGACAAAAGAGATAACACCCCCCATTACGTCATGCTTCAGAAATGTGGAAAATGGTCCGTTTTCAAATGTTTTATTTTTGAACGTCAGTTCACATTTGTAGGTGGATCATCAGTGTTAGAGCTAAAATTAGCATGTTTAAAGTGATTTTCATGCTTCCAGGGGCCCAAAACACAAGATTTATGGAATGGTTAAAAGTGCATGAAAATGGCCAATTTACTCACTCTGAGTTCTCAAAAAGGGTTTCTTCACCCCGGGAAGTTAATTAAATACCATTTGGAGGCATTTAATGTTCGAGCAAAAACGGCTGATTTTCGACAAAAGAGATAACACCCCCCCATTACGTCATGCTTCAGAAATGTGGAAAATGGTCCGTTTTCAAATGTTTTATTTTTGAACGTCAGTTCACATTTGTAGGTGGATCATCAGTGTTAGAGCTAAAATTAGCATTTTTAAAGTGATTTTCATGCTTCCAGAGGCCCAAAACACAAGATTTATGGAATGGTTAAAAGTGCATGAAAATGGCCAATTTACTCACTCTGAGTTCTCAAAAAGGGTTTCTTCACCCCGGGAAGTTAATTAAATACCATTTGGAGGCATTTAATGTTCGAGCAAAAACGGCTGATTTTCGACAAAAGAGATAACACCCCCCCATTACGTCATGCTTCAGAAATGTGGAAAATGGTCCGTTTTCAAATGTTTTATTTTTGAACGTCAGTTCACATTTGTAGGTGGATCATCAGTGTTAGAGCTAAAATTAGCATGTTTAAAGTGATTTTCATGCTTCCAGGGGCTCGGGAAGTTAATTAAATACCATTTGGAGGCATTTAATGTTCGAGCAAAAACGGCTGATTTTCGACAAAAGAGATAACACCCCCCCATTACGTCATGCTTCAGAAATGTGGAAAATGGTCCGTTTTCAAATGTTTTATTTTTGAACGTCAGTTCACATTTGTAGGTGGATCATCAGTGTTAGAGCTAAAATTAGCATGTTTAAAGTGATTTTCATGCTTCCAGGGGCCCAAAACACAAGATTTATGGAATGGTTAAAAGTGCATGAAAATGGCCAATTTACTCACTCTGAGTTCTCAAAAAGGGTTTCTTCACCACGGGAAGTTAATTAAATACCATTTGGAGGCATTTAATGTTCGAGCAAAAACGGCTGATTTTCGACAAAAGAGATAACACCCCCCCATTACGTCATGCTTCAGAAATGTGGAAAATGGTCCGTTTTCAAATGTTTTATTTTTGAACGTCAGTTCACATTTGTAGGTGGATCATCAGTGTTAGAGCTAAAATTAGCATGTTTAAAGTGATTTTCATGCTTCCAGGGGCTCGGGAAGTTAATTAAATACCATTTGGAGGCATTTAATGTTCGAGCAAAAACGGCTGATTTTCGACAAAAGAGATAACACCCCCCCATTACGTCATGCTTCAGAAATGTGGAAAATGGTCCGTTTTCAAATGTTTTATTTTTGAACGTCAGTTCACATTTGTAGGTGGATCATCAGTGTTAGAGCTAAAATTAGCATGTTTAAAGTGATTTTCATGCTTCCAGGGGCCCAAAACACAAGATTTATGGAATGGTTAAAAGTGCATGAAAATGGCCAATTTACTCACTCTGAGTTCTCAAAAAGGGTTTCTTCACCCCGGGAAGTTAATTAAATACCATTTGGAGGCATTTAATGTTCGAGCAAAAACGGCTGATTTTCGACAAAAGAGATAACACCCCCCCATTACGTCATGCTTCAGAAATGTGGAAAATGGTCCGTTTTCAAATGTTTTATTTTTGAACGTCAGTTCACATTTGTAGGTGGATCATCAGTGTTAGAGCTAAAATTAGCATGTTTAAAGTGATTTTCATGCTTCCAGGGGCTCGGGAAGTTAATTAAATACCATTTGGAGGCATTTAATGTTCGAGCAAAAACGGCTGATTTTCGACAAAAGAGATAACACCCCCCCATTACGTCATGCTTCAGAAATGTGGAAAATGGTCCGTTTTCAAATGTTTTATTTTTGAACGTCAGTTCACATTTGTAGGTGGATCATCAGTGTTAGAGCTAAAATTAGCATGTTTAAAGTGATTTTCATGCTTCCAGGGGCTCGGGAAGTTAATTAAATACCATTTGGAGGCATTTAATGTTCGAGCAAAAACGGCTGATTTTCGACAAAAGAGATAACACCCCCCCATTACGTCATGCTTCAGAAATGTGGAAAATGGTCCGTTTTCAAATGTTTTATTTTTGAACGTCAGTTCACATTTGTAGGTGGATCATCAGTGTTAGAGCTAAAATTAGCATGTTTAAAGTGATTTTCATGCTTCCAGGGGCCCAAAACACAAGATTTATGGAATGGTTAAAAGTGCATGAAAATGGCCAATTTACTCACTCTGAGTTCTCAAAAAGGGTTTCTTCACCCCGGGAAGTTAATTAAATACCATTTGGAGGCATTTAATGTTCGAGCAAAAACGGCTGATTTTCGACAAAAGAGATAACACCCCCCCATTACGTCATGCTTCAGAAATGTGGAAAATGGTCCGTTTTCAAATGTTTTATTTTTGAACGTCAGTTCACATTTGTAGGTGGATCATCAGTGTTAGAGCTAAAATTAGCATGTTTAAAGTGATTTTCATGCTTCCAGGGGCTCGGGAAGTTAATTAAATACCATTTGGAGGCATTTAATGTTCGAGCAAAAACGGCTGATTTTCGACAAAAGAGATAACACCCCCCCATTACGTCATGCTTCAGAAATGTGGAAAATGGTCCGTTTTCAAATGTTTTATTTTTGAACGTCAGTTCACATTTGTAGGTGGATCATCAGTGTTAGAGCTAAAATTAGCATGTTTAAAGTGATTTTCATGCTTCCAGGGGCTCGGGAAGTTAATTAAATACCATTTGGAGGCATTTAATGTTCGAGCAAAAACGGCTGATTTTCGACAAAAGAGATAACACCCCCCCATTACGTCATGCTTCAGAAATGTGGAAAATGGTCCGTTTTCAAATGTTTTATTTTTGAACGTCAGTTCACATTTGTAGGTGGATCATCAGTGTTAGAGCTAAAATTAGCATGTTTAAAGTGATTTTCATGCTTCCAGGGGCTCGGGAAGTTAATTAAATACCATTTGGAGGCATTTAATGTTCGAGCAAAAACGGCTGATTTTCGACAAAAGAGATAACACCCCCCCATTACGTCATGCTTCAGAAATGTGGAAAATGGTCCGTTTTCAAATGTTTTATTTTTGAACGTCAGTTCACATTTGTAGGTGGATCATCAGTGTTAGAGCTAAAATTAGCATGTTTAAAGTGATTTTCATGCTTCCAGGGGCCCAAAACACAAGATTTATGGAATGGTTAAAAGTGCATGAAAATGGCCAATTTACTCACTCTGAGTTCTCAAAAAGGGTTTCTTCACCCCGGGAAGTTAATTAAATACCATTTGGAGGCATTTAATGTTCGAGCAAAAACGGCTGATTTTCGACAAAAGAGATAACACCCCCCCATTACGTCATGCTTCAGAAATGTGGAAAATGGTCCGTTTTCAAATGTTTTATTTTTGAACGTCAGTTCACATTTGTAGGTGGATCATCAGTGTTAGAGCTAAAATTAGCATGTTTAAAGTGATTTTCATGCTTCCAGGGGCTCGGGAAGTTAATTAAATACCATTTGGAGGCATTTAATGTTCGAGCAAAAACGGCTGATTTTCGACAAAAGAGATAACACCCCCCCATTACGTCATGCTTCAGAAATGTGGAAAATGGTCCGTTTTCAAATGTTTTATTTTTGAACGTCAGTTCACATTTGTAGGTGGATCATCAGTGTTAGAGCTAAAATTAGCATGTTTAAAGTGATTTTCATGCTTCCAGGGGCCCAAAACACAAGATTTATGGAATGGTTAAAAGTGCATGAAAATGGCCAATTTACTCACTCTGAGTTCTCAAAAAGGGTTTCTTCACCCCGGGAAGTTAATTAAATACCATTTGGAGGCATTTAATGTTCGAGCAAAAACGGCTGATTTTCGACAAAAGAGATTAAACCCCTCCATTACGTCATGCTTCAGAAATGTGGAAAATGGTCCGTTTTCAAATGTTTTATTTTTGAACGTCAGTTCACATTTGTAGGTGGATCATCAGTGTTAGAGCTAAAATTAGCATGTTTAAAGTGATTTTCATGCTTCCAGGGGCTCGGGAAGTTAATTAAATACCATTTGGAGGCATTTAATGTTCGAGCAAAAACGGCTGATTTTCGACAAAAGAGATAACACCCCCCCATTACGTCATGCTTCAGAAATGTGGAAAATGGTCCGTTTTCAAATGTTTTATTTTTGAACGTCAGTTCACATTTGTAGGTGGATCATCAGTGTTAGAGCTAAAATTAGCATGTTTAAAGTGATTTTCATGCTTCCAGGGGCTCGGGAAGTTAATTAAATACCATTTGGAGGCATTTAATGTTCGAGCAAAAACGGCTGATTTTCGACAAAAGAGATAACACCCCCCCATTACGTCATGCTTCAGAAATGTGGAAAATGGTCCGTTTTCAAATGTTTTATTTTTGAACGTCAGTTCACATTTGTAGGTGGATCATCAGTGTTAGAGCTAAAATTAGCATGTTTAAAGTGATTTTCATGCTTCCAGGGGCCCAAAACACAAGATTTATGGAATGGTTAAAAGTGCATGAAAATGGCCAATTTACTCACTCTGAGTTCTCAAAAAGGGTTTCTTCACCCCGGGAAGTTAATTAAATACCATTTGGAGGCATTTAATGTTCGAGCAAAAACGGCTGATTTTCGACAAAAGAGATAACACCCCCCCATTACGTCATGCTTCAGAAATGTGGAAAATGGTCCGTTTTCAAATGTTTTATTTTTGAACGTCAGTTCACATTTGTAGGTGGATCATCAGTGTTAGAGCTAAAATTAGCATGTTTAAAGTGATTTTCATGCTTCCAGGGGCCCAAAACACAAGATTTATGGAATGGTTAAAAGTGCATGAAAATGGCCAATTTACTCACTCTGAGTTCTCAAAAAGGGTTTCTTCACCCCGGGAAGTTAATTAAATACCATTTGGAGGCATTTAATGTTCGAGCAAAAACGGCTGATTTTCGACAAAAGAGATAACACCCCCCCATTACGTCATGCTTCAGAAATGTGGAAAATGGTCCGTTTTCAAATGTTTTATTTTTGAACGTCAGTTCACATTTGTAGGTGGATCATCAGTGTTAGAGCTAAAATTAGCATGTTTAAAGTGATTTACATGCTTCCAGGGGCTCGGGAAGTTAATTAAATACCATTTGGAGGCATTTAATGTTCGAGCAAAAACGGCTGATTTTCGACAAAAGAGATAACACCCCCCCATTACGTCATGCTTCAGAAATGTGGAAAATGGTCCGTTTTCAAATGTTTTATTTTTGAACGTCAGTTCACATTTGTAGGTGGATCATCAGTGTTAGAGCTAAAATTAGCATGTTTAAAGTGATTTTCATGCTTCCAGGGGCCCAAAACACAAGATTTATGGAATGGTTAAAAGTGCATGAAAATGGCCAATTTACTCACTCTGAGTTCTCAAAAAGGGTTTCTTCACCCCGGGAAGTTAATTAAATACCATTTGGAGGCATTTAATGTTCGAGCAAAAACGGCTGATTTTCGACAAAAGAGATAACACCCCCCCATTACGTCATGCTTCAGAAATGTGGAAAATGGTCCGTTTTCAAATGTTTTATTTTTGAACGTCAGTTCACATTTGTAGGTGGATCATCAGTGTTAGAGCTAAAATTAGCATGTTTAAAGTGATTTTCATGCTTCCAGGGGCTCGGGAAGTTAATTAAATACCATTTGGAGGCATTTAATGTTCGAGCAAAAACGGCTGATTTTCGACAAAAGAGATAACACCCCCCCATTACGTCATGCTTCAGAAATGTGGAAAATGGTCCGTTTTCAAATGTTTTATTTTTGAACGTCAGTTCACATTTGTAGGTGGATCATCAGTGTTAGAGCTAAAATTAGCATGTTTAAAGTGATTTTCATGCTTCCAGGGGCCCAAAACACAAGATTTATGGAATGGTTAAAAGTGCATGAAAATGGCCAATTTACTCACTCTGAGTTCTCAAAAAGGGTTTCTTCACCCCGGGAAGTTAATTAAATACCATTTGGAGGCATTTAATGTTCGAGCAAAAACGGCTGATTTTCGACAAAAGAGATAACACCCCCCCATTACGTCATGCTTCAGAAATGTGGAAAATGGTCCGTTTTCAAATGTTTTATTTTTGAACGTCAGTTCACATTTGTAGGTGGATCATCAGTGTTAGAGCTAAAATTAGCATGTTTAAAGTGATTTACATGCTTCCAGGGGCTCGGGAAGTTAATTAAATACCATTTGGAGGCATTTAATGTTCGAGCAAAAACGGCTGATTTTCGACAAAAGAGATAACACCCCCCCATTACGTTATGCTTCAGAAATGTGGAAAATGGTCCGTTTTCAAATGTTTTATTTTTGAACGTCAGTTCACATTTGTAGGTGGATCATCAGTGTTAGAGCTAAAATTAGCATGTTTAAAGTGATTTACATGCTTCCAGGGGCTCGGGAAGTTAATTAAATACCATTTGGAGGCATTTAATGTTCGAGCAAAAACGGCTGATTTTCGACAAAAGAGATAACACCCCCCCATTACGTCATGCTTCAGAAATGTGGAAAATGGTCCGTTTTCAAATGTTTTATTTTTGAACGTCAGTTCACATTTGTAGGTGGATCATCAGTGTTAGAGCTAAAATTAGCATGTTTAAAGTGATTTTCATGCTTCCAGGGGCCCAAAACACAAGATTTATGGAATGGTTAAAAGTGCATGAAAATGGCCAATTTACTCACTCTGAGTTCTCAAAAAGGGTTTCTTCACCCCGGGAAGTTAATTAAATACCATTTGGAGGCATTTAATGTTCGAGCAAAAACGGCTGATTTTCGACAAAAGAGATAACACCCCCCCATTACGTCATGCTTCAGAAATGTGGAAAATGGTCCGTTTTCAAATGTTTTATTTTTGAACGTCAGTTCACATTTGTAGGTGGATCATCAGTGTTAGAGCTAAAATTAGCATTTTTAAAGTGATTTTCATGCTTCCAGAGGCCCAAAACACAAGATTTATGGAATGGTTAAAAGTGCATGAAAATGGCCAATTTACTCACTCTGAGTTCTCAAAAAGGGTTTCTTCACCCCGGGAAGTTAATTAAATACCATTTGGAGGCATTTAATGTTCGAGCAAAAACGGCTGATTTTCGACAAAAGAGATAACACCCCCCCATTACGTCATGCTTCAGAAATGTGGAAAATGGTCCGTTTTCAAATGTTTTATTTTTGAACGTCAGTTCACATTTGTAGGTGGATCATCAGTGTTAGAGCTAAAATTAGCATGTTTAAAGTGATTTTCATGCTTCCAGGGGCTCGGGAAGTTAATTAAATACCATTTGGAGGCATTTAATGTTCGAGCAAAAACGGCTGATTTTCGACAAAAGAGATAACACCCCCCCATTACGTCATGCTTCAGAAATGTGGAAAATGGTCCGTTTTCAAATGTTTTATTTTTGAACGTCAGTTCACATTTGTAGGTGGATCATCAGTGTTAGAGCTAAAATTAGCATGTTTAAAGTGATTTTCATGCTTCCAGGGGCCCAAAACACAAGATTTATGGAATGGTTAAAAGTGCATGAAAATGGCCAATTTACTCACTCTGAGTTCTCAAAAAGGGTTTCTTCACCACGGGAAGTTAATTAAATACCATTTGGAGGCATTTAATGTTCGAGCAAAAACGGCTGATTTTCGACAAAAGAGATAACACCCCCCCATTACGTCATGCTTCAGAAATGTGGAAAATGGTCCGTTTTCAAATGTTTTATTTTTGAACGTCAGTTCACATTTGTAGGTGGATCATCAGTGTTAGAGCTAAAATTAGCATGTTTAAAGTGATTTTCATGCTTCCAGGGGCTCGGGAAGTTAATTAAATACCATTTGGAGGCATTTAATGTTCGAGCAAAAACGGCTGATTTTCGACAAAAGAGATAACACCCCCCCATTACGTCATGCTTCAGAAATGTGGAAAATGGTCCGTTTTCAAATGTTTTATTTTTGAACGTCAGTTCACATTTGTAGGTGGATCATCAGTGTTAGAGCTAAAATTAGCATGTTTAAAGTGATTTTCATGCTTCCAGGGGCCCAAAACACAAGATTTATGGAATGGTTAAAAGTGCATGAAAATGGCCAATTTACTCACTCTGAGTTCTCAAAAAGGGTTTCTTCACCCCGGGAAGTTAATTAAATACCATTTGGAGGCATTTAATGTTCGAGCAAAAACGGCTGATTTTCGACAAAAGAGATAACACCCCCCCATTACGTCATGCTTCAGAAATGTGGAAAATGGTCCGTTTTCAAATGTTTTATTTTTGAACGTCAGTTCACATTTGTAGGTGGATCATCAGTGTTAGAGCTAAAATTAGCATGTTTAAAGTGATTTTCATGCTTCCAGGGGCTCGGGAAGTTAATTAAATACCATTTGGAGGCATTTAATGTTCGAGCAAAAACGGCTGATTTTCGACAAAAGAGATAACACCCCCCCATTACGTCATGCTTCAGAAATGTGGAAAATGGTCCGTTTTCAAATGTTTTATTTTTGAACGTCAGTTCACATTTGTAGGTGGATCATCAGTGTTAGAGCTAAAATTAGCATGTTTAAAGTGATTTTCATGCTTCCAGGGGCTCGGGAAGTTAATTAAATACCATTTGGAGGCATTTAATGTTCGAGCAAAAACGGCTGATTTTCGACAAAAGAGATAACACCCCCCCATTACGTCATGCTTCAGAAATGTGGAAAATGGTCCGTTTTCAAATGTTTTATTTTTGAACGTCAGTTCACATTTGTAGGTGGATCATCAGTGTTAGAGCTAAAATTAGCATGTTTAAAGTGATTTTCATGCTTCCAGGGGCCCAAAACACAAGATTTATGGAATGGTTAAAAGTGCATGAAAATGGCCAATTTACTCACTCTGAGTTCTCAAAAAGGGTTTCTTCACCCCGGGAAGTTAATTAAATACCATTTGGAGGCATTTAATGTTCGAGCAAAAACGGCTGATTTTCGACAAAAGAGATAACACCCCCCCATTACGTCATGCTTCAGAAATGTGGAAAATGGTCCGTTTTCAAATGTTTTATTTTTGAACGTCAGTTCACATTTGTAGGTGGATCATCAGTGTTAGAGCTAAAATTAGCATGTTTAAAGTGATTTTCATGCTTCCAGGGGCTCGGGAAGTTAATTAAATACCATTTGGAGGCATTTAATGTTCGAGCAAAAACGGCTGATTTTCGACAAAAGAGATAACACCCCCCCATTACGTCATGCTTCAGAAATGTGGAAAATGGTCCGTTTTCAAATGTTTTATTTTTGAACGTCAGTTCACATTTGTAGGTGGATCATCAGTGTTAGAGCTAAAATTAGCATGTTTAAAGTGATTTTCATGCTTCCAGGGGCTCGGGAAGTTAATTAAATACCATTTGGAGGCATTTAATGTTCGAGCAAAAACGGCTGATTTTCGACAAAAGAGATAACACCCCCCCATTACGTCATGCTTCAGAAATGTGGAAAATGGTCCGTTTTCAAATGTTTTATTTTTGAACGTCAGTTCACATTTGTAGGTGGATCATCAGTGTTAGAGCTAAAATTAGCATGTTTAAAGTGATTTTCATGCTTCCAGGGGCTCGGGAAGTTAATTAAATACCATTTGGAGGCATTTAATGTTCGAGCAAAAACGGCTGATTTTCGACAAAAGAGATAACACCCCCCCATTACGTCATGCTTCAGAAATGTGGAAAATGGTCCGTTTTCAAATGTTTTATTTTTGAACGTCAGTTCACATTTGTAGGTGGATCATCAGTGTTAGAGCTAAAATTAGCATGTTTAAAGTGATTTTCATGCTTCCAGGGGCCCAAAACACAAGATTTATGGAATGGTTAAAAGTGCATGAAAATGGCCAATTTACTCACTCTGAGTTCTCAAAAAGGGTTTCTTCACCCCGGGAAGTTAATTAAATACCATTTGGAGGCATTTAATGTTCGAGCAAAAACGGCTGATTTTCGACAAAAGAGATAACACCCCCCCATTACGTCATGCTTCAGAAATGTGGAAAATGGTCCGTTTTCAAATGTTTTATTTTTGAACGTCAGTTCACATTTGTAGGTGGATCATCAGTGTTAGAGCTAAAATTAGCATGTTTAAAGTGATTTTCATGCTTCCAGGGGCTCGGGAAGTTAATTAAATACCATTTGGAGGCATTTAATGTTCGAGCAAAAACGGCTGATTTTCGACAAAAGAGATAACACCCCCCCATTACGTCATGCTTCAGAAATGTGGAAAATGGTCCGTTTTCAAATGTTTTATTTTTGAACGTCAGTTCACATTTGTAGGTGGATCATCAGTGTTAGAGCTAAAATTAGCATGTTTAAAGTGATTTTCATGCTTCCAGGGGCCCAAAACACAAGATTTATGGAATGGTTAAAAGTGCATGAAAATGGCCAATTTACTCACTCTGAGTTCTCAAAAAGGGTTTCTTCACCCCGGGAAGTTAATTAAATACCATTTGGAGGCATTTAATGTTCGAGCAAAAACGGCTGATTTTCGACAAAAGAGATTAAACCCCTCCATTACGTCATGCTTCAGAAATGTGGAAAATGGTCCGTTTTCAAATGTTTTATTTTTGAACGTCAGTTCACATTTGTAGGTGGATCATCAGTGTTAGAGCTAAAATTAGCATGTTTAAAGTGATTTTCATGCTTCCAGGGGCTCGGGAAGTTAATTAAATACCATTTGGAGGCATTTAATGTTCGAGCAAAAACGGCTGATTTTCGACAAAAGAGATAACACCCCCCCATTACGTCATGCTTCAGAAATGTGGAAAATGGTCCGTTTTCAAATGTTTTATTTTTGAACGTCAGTTCACATTTGTAGGTGGATCATCAGTGTTAGAGCTAAAATTAGCATGTTTAAAGTGATTTTCATGCTTCCAGGGGCTCGGGAAGTTAATTAAATACCATTTGGAGGCATTTAATGTTCGAGCAAAAACGGCTGATTTTCGACAAAAGAGATAACACCCCCCCATTACGTCATGCTTCAGAAATGTGGAAAATGGTCCGTTTTCAAATGTTTTATTTTTGAACGTCAGTTCACATTTGTAGGTGGATCATCAGTGTTAGAGCTAAAATTAGCATGTTTAAAGTGATTTTCATGCTTCCAGGGGCCCAAAACACAAGATTTATGGAATGGTTAAAAGTGCATGAAAATGGCCAATTTACTCACTCTGAGTTCTCAAAAAGGGTTTCTTCACCCCGGGAAGTTAATTAAATACCATTTGGAGGCATTTAATGTTCGAGCAAAAACGGCTGATTTTCGACAAAAGAGATAACACCCCCCCATTACGTCATGCTTCAGAAATGTGGAAAATGGTCCGTTTTCAAATGTTTTATTTTTGAACGTCAGTTCACATTTGTAGGTGGATCATCAGTGTTAGAGCTAAAATTAGCATGTTTAAAGTGATTTTCATGCTTCCAGGGGCCCAAAACACAAGATTTATGGAATGGTTAAAAGTGCATGAAAATGGCCAATTTACTCACTCTGAGTTCTCAAAAAGGGTTTCTTCACCCCGGGAAGTTAATTAAATACCATTTGGAGGCATTTAATGTTCGAGCAAAAACGGCTGATTTTCGACAAAAGAGATAACACCCCCCCATTACGTCATGCTTCAGAAATGTGGAAAATGGTCCGTTTTCAAATGTTTTATTTTTGAACGTCAGTTCACATTTGTAGGTGGATCATCAGTGTTAGAGCTAAAATTAGCATGTTTAAAGTGATTTACATGCTTCCAGGGGCTCGGGAAGTTAATTAAATACCATTTGGAGGCATTTAATGTTCGAGCAAAAACGGCTGATTTTCGACAAAAGAGATAACACCCCCCCATTACGTCATGCTTCAGAAATGTGGAAAATGGTCCGTTTTCAAATGTTTTATTTTTGAACGTCAGTTCACATTTGTAGGTGGATCATCAGTGTTAGAGCTAAAATTAGCATGTTTAAAGTGATTTTCATGCTTCCAGGGGCCCAAAACACAAGATTTATGGAATGGTTAAAAGTGCATGAAAATGGCCAATTTACTCACTCTGAGTTCTCAAAAAGGGTTTCTTCACCCCGGGAAGTTAATTAAATACCATTTGGAGGCATTTAATGTTCGAGCAAAAACGGCTGATTTTCGACAAAAGAGATAACACCCCCCCATTACGTCATGCTTCAGAAATGTGGAAAATGGTCCGTTTTCAAATGTTTTATTTTTGAACGTCAGTTCACATTTGTAGGTGGATCATCAGTGTTAGAGCTAAAATTAGCATGTTTAAAGTGATTTTCATGCTTCCAGGGGGCTCGGGAAGTTAATTAAATACCATTTGGAGGCATTTAATGTTCGAGCAAAAACGGCTGATTTTCGACAAAAGAGATAACACCCCCCATTACGTCATGCTTCAGAAATGTGGAAAATGGTCCGTTTTCAAATGTTTTATTTTTGAACGTCAGTTCACAATTTGTAGGTGGATCATCAGTGTTAGAGCTAAAATTAGCATGTTTAAAGTGATTTTCATGCTTCCAGGGGCCCAAAACACAAGATTTATGGAATGGTTAAAAGTGCATGAAAATGGCCCAATTTACTCACTCTGAGTTCTCAAAAAGGGTTTCTTCACCCCGGGAAGTTAATTAAATACCATTTGGAGGCATTTAATGTTCGAGCAAAAACGGCTGATTTTCGACAAAAGAGATAACACCCCCCCATTACGTCATGCTTCAGAAATGTGGAAAATGGTCCGTTTTCAAATGTTTTATTTTGAACGTCAGTTCACATTTGTAGGTGGATCATCAGTGTTAGAGCTAAAATTAGCATGTTTAAAGTGATTTACATGCTTCCAGGGGCTCGGGAAGTTAATTAAATACCATTTGGAGGCATTTAATGTTCGAGCAAAAACGGCTGATTTTCGACAAAAGAGATAACACCCCCCCATTACGTTATGCTTCAGAAATGTGGAAAATGGTCCGTTTTCAAATGTTTTATTTTTGAACGTCAGTTCACATTTGTAGGTGGATCATCAGTGTTAGAGCTAAAATTAGCATGTTTAAAGTGATTTACATGCTTCCAGGGGCTCGGGAAGTTAATTAAATACCATTTGGAGGCATTTAATGTTCGAGCAAAAACGGCTGATTTTCGACAAAAGAGATAACACCCCCCCCATTACGTCATGCTTCAGAAATGTGGAAAATGGTCCGTTTTCAAATGTTTTATTTTTGAACGTCAGTTCACATTTGTAGGTGGATCATCAGTGTTAGAGCTAAAATTAGCATGTTTAAAGTGATTTTCATGCTTCCAGGGGCCCAAAACACAAGATTTATGGAATGGTTAAAAGTGCATGAAAATGGCCAATTTACTCACTCTGAGTTCTCAAAAAGGGTTTCTTCACCCCGGGAAGTTAATTAAATACCATTTGGAGGCATTTAATGTTCGAGCAAAAACGGCTGATTTTCGACAAAAGAGATAACACCCCCCCATTACGTCATGCTTCAGAAATGTGGAAAATGGTCCGTTTTCAAATGTTTTATTTTTGAACGTCAGTTCACATTTGTAGGTGGATCATCAGTGTTAGAGCTAAAATTAGCATGTTTAAAGTGATTTACATGCTTCCCAGGGGCTCGGGAAGTTAATTAAATACCATTTGGAGGCATTTAATGTTCGAGCAAAAACCGGCTGATTTTCGACAAAAGAGATAACACCCCCCCATTACGTCATGCTTCAGAAATGTGGAAAATGGTCCGTTTTCAAATGTTTTATTTTTTGAACGTCAGTTCACATTTGTAGGTGGATCATCAGTGTTAGAGCTAAAATTAGCATGTTTAAAGTGATTTTCATGCTTCCAGGGGCCCAAAACACAAGATTTATGGAATGGTTAAAAGTGCATGAAAATGGCCAATTTACTCACTCTGAGTTCTCAAAAAGGGTTTCTTCACCCGGGAAGTTAATTAAATACCATTTGGAGGCATTTAATGTTCGAGCAAAAACGGCTGATTTTCGACAAAAGAGATAACACCCCCCATTACGTCATGCTTCAGAAATGTGGAAAATGGTCCGTTTTCAAATGTTTTATT
The DNA here is from genome assembly GCF_964263255.1 of Lissotriton vulgaris. Taxonomy (NCBI): domain Eukaryota; kingdom Metazoa; phylum Chordata; class Amphibia; order Caudata; family Salamandridae; genus Lissotriton; species Lissotriton vulgaris. The sequence continues at coordinate 11,480 of NW_028246879.1, read as the reverse complement.
TTTGAACGTCAGTTCACATTTGTAGGTGGATCATCAGTGTTAGAGCTAAAATTAGCATGTTTAAAGTGATTTTCATGCTTCCAGGGGCTCGGGAAGTTAATTAAATACCATTTGGAGGCATTTAATGTTCGAGCAAAAACGGCTGATTTTCGACAAAAGAGATAACACCCCCCCATTACGTCATGCTTCAGAAATGTGGAAAATGGTCCCGTTTTCAAATGTTTTATTTTTGAACGTCAGTTCACATTTGTAGGTGGATCATCAGTGTTAGAGCTAAAATTAGCATGTTTAAAGTGATTTTCATGCTTCCAGGGGCTCGGGAAGTTAATTAAATACCATTTGGAGGCATTTAATGTTCGAGCAAAAACGGCTGATTTTCGACAAAAGAGATAACACCCCCCCATTACGTCATGCTTCAGAAATGTGGAAAATGGTCCGTTTTCAAATGTTTTATTTTTGAACGTCAGTTCACATTTGTAGGTGGATCATCAGTGTTAGAGCTAAAATTAGCATGTTTAAAGTGATTTTCATGCTTCCAGGGGCCCAAAACACAAGATTTATGGAATGGTTAAAGTGCATGAAAATGGCCAATTTACTCACTCTGAGTTCTCAAAAAGGGTTTCTTCACCCCGGGAAGTTAATTAAATACCATTTGGAGGCATTTAATGTTCGAGCAAAAACGGCTGATTTTCGACAAAAGAGATAACACCCCCCCATTACGTCATGCTTCAGAAATGTGGAAAATGGTCCGTTTTCAAATGTTTTATTTTTGAACGTCAGTTCACATTTGTAGGTGGATCATCAGTGTTAGAGCTAAAATTAGCATGTTTAAAGTGATTTTCATGCTTCCAGGGGCCCAAAACACAAGATTTATGGAATGGTTAAAAGTGCATGAAAATGGCCAATTTACTCACTCTGAGTTCTCAAAAAGGGTTTCTTCACCCCGGGAAGTTAATTAAATACCATTTGGAGGCATTTAATGTTCAAGCAAAAACGGCTGATTTTCGACAAAAGAGATAACACCCCCCCATTACGTCATGCTTCAGAAATGTGGAAAATGGTCCGTTTTCAAATGTTTTATTTTTGAACGTCAGTTCACATTTGTAGGTGGATCATCAGTGTTAGAGCTAAAATTAGCATGTTTAAAGTGATTTTCATGCTTCCAGGGGCTCGGGAAGTTAATTAAATACCATTTGGAGGCATTTAATGTTCGAGCAAAAACGGCTGATTTTCGACAAAAGAGATAACACCCCCCCATTACGTCATGCTTCAGAAATGTGGAAAATGGTCCGTTTTCAAATGTTTTATTTTTGAACGTCAGTTCACATTTGTAGGTGGATCATCAGTGTTAGAGCTAAAATTAGCATGTTTAAAGTGATTTTCATGCTTCCAGGGGCCCAAAACACAAGATTTATGGAATGGTTAAAAGTGCATGAAAATGGCCAATTTACTCACTCTGAGTTCTCAAAAAGGGTTCTTCACCACGGGAAGTTAATTAAATACCATTTGGAGGCATTTAATGTTCGAGCAAAAACGGCTGATTTTCGACAAAAGAGATAACACCCCCCCATTACGTCATGCTTCAGAAATGTGGAAAATGGTCCGTTTTCAAATGTTTTATTTTTGAACGTCAGTTCACATTTGTAGGTGGATCATCAGTGTTAGAGCTAAAATTAGCATGTTTAAAGTGATTTTCATGCTTCCAGGGGCTCGGGAAGTTAATTAAATACCATTTGGAGGCATTTAATGTTCGAGCAAAAACGGCTGATTTTCGACAAAAGAGATAACACCCCCCCATTACGTCATGCTTCAGAAATGTGGAAAATGGTCCGTTTTCAAATGTTTTATTTTTGAACGTCAGTTCACATTTGTAGGTGGATCATCAGTGTTAGAGCTAAAATTAGCATGTTTAAAGTGATTTTCATGCTTCCAGGGGCCCAAAACACAAGATTTATGGAATGGTTAAAAGTGCATGAAAATGGCCAATTTACTCACTCTGAGTTCTCAAAAAGGGTTTCTTCACCCCGGGAAGTTAATTAAATACCATTTGGAGGCATTTAATGTTCGAGCAAAAACGGCTGTTTTTCGACAAAAGAGATAACACCCCCCATTACGTCATGCTTCAGAAATGTGGAAAATGGTCCGTTTTCAATGTTTTATTTTTTGAACGTCAGTTCACATTTGTAGGTGGATCATCAGTGTTAGAGCTAAAATTAGCATGTTTAAAGTGATTTTCATGCTTCCAGGGGCCCAAAACACAAGATTTATGGAATGGTTAAAAGTGCATGAAAATGGCCAATTTACTCACTCTGAGTTCTCAAAAAGGGTTTCTTCACCCCGGGAAGTTAATTAAATACCATTTGGAGGCATTTAATGTTCGAGCAAAAACGGCTGATTTTCGACAAAAGAGATAACACCCCCCCATTACGTCATGCTTCAGAAATGTGGAAAATGGTCCGTTTTCAAATGTTTTATTTTTGAACGTCAGTTCACATTTGTAGGTGGATCATCAGTGTTAGAGCTAAAATTAGCATGTTTAAAGTGATTTTCATGCTTCCAGGGGCTCGGGAAGTTAATTAAATACCATTTGGAGGCATTTAATGTTCGAGCAAAAACGGCTGATTTTCGACAAAAGAGATAACACCCCCCCATTACGTCATGCTTCAGAAATGTGGAAAATGGTCCGTTTTCAAATGTTTTATTTTTGAACGTCAGTTCACATTTGTAGGTGGATCATCAGTGTTAGAGCTAAAATTAGCATGTTTAAAGTGATTTTCATGCTTCCAGGGGCCCAAAACACAAGATTTATGGAATGGTTAAAAGTGCATGAAAATGGCCAATTTACTCACTCTGAGTTCTCAAAAAGGGTTTCTTCACCCCGAGAAGTTAATTAAATACCATTTGGAGGCATTTAATGTTCGAGCAAAAACGGCTGATTTTCGACAAAGAGATAACACCCCCCATTACGTCATGCTTCAGAATGTGGAAAATGGTCCGTTTTCAAATGTTTTATTTTTGAACGTCAGTTCACATTTGTAGGTGGATCATCAGTGTTAGAGCTAAAATTAGCATGTTTAAAGTGATTTTCATGCTTCCAGGGGCTCGGGAAGTTAATTAAATACCATTTGGAGGCATTTAATGTTCGAGCAAAAACGGCTGATTTTCGACAAAAGAGATAACACCCCCCCATTACGTCATGCTTCAGAAATGTGGAAAATGGTCCGTTTTCAAATGTTTTATTTTGAACGTCAGTTCACATTTGTAGGTGGATCATCAGTGTTAGAGCTACAATTAGCATGTTTAAAGTGATTTTCATGCTTCCAGGGGCTCGGGAAGTTAATTAAATACCATTTGGAGGCATTTAATGTTCGAGCAAAAACGGCTGATTTTCGACAAAAGAGATAACACCCCCCCATTACGTCATGCTTCAGAAATGTGGAAAATGGTCCGTTTTCAAATGTTTTATTTTTGAACGTCAGTTCACATTTGTAGGTGGATCATCAGTGTTAGAGCTAAAATTAGCATGTTTAAAGTGATTTTCATGCTTCCAGGGGCCCAAAACACAAGATTTATGGAATGGTTAAAAGTGCATGAAAATGGCCCAATTTACTCACTCTGAGTTCTCAAAAGGGTTTCTTCACCCCCGGGAAGTTAATTAAATACCATTTGGAGGCATTTAATGTTCGAGCAAAAACGGCTGATTTTCGACAAAAGAGATAACACCCCCCCATTACGTCATGCTTCAGAAATGTGGAAAATGGTCCGTTTTCAAATGTTTTATTTTTGAACGTCAGTTCACATTTGTAGGTGGATCATCAGTGTTAGAGCTAAAATTAGCATGTTTAAAGTGATTTTCATGCTTCCAGGGGCTCGGGAAGTTAATTAAATACCATTTGGAGGCATTTAATGTTCGAGCAAAAACGGCTGATTTTCGACAAAAGAGATAACACCCCCCCATTACGTCATGCTTCAGAAATGTGGGAAAATGGTCCGTTTTCAAATGTTTTATTTTTGAACGTCAGTTCACATTTGTAGGTGGATCATCAGTGTTAGAGCTAAAATTAGCTTGTTTAAAGTGATTTTCATGCTTCCAGGGGCTCGGGAAGTTAATTAAATACCATTTGGAGGCATTTAATGTTCGAGCAAAAACGGCTGATTTTCGACAAAAGAGATAACACCCCCCCATTACGTCATGCTTCAGAAATGTGGAAAATGGTCCGTTTTCAAATGTTTTATTTTTGAACGTCAGTTCACATTTGTAGGTGGATCATCAGTGTTAGAGCTAAAATTAGCATGTTTAAAGTGATTTTCATGCTTCCAGGGGCTCGGGAAGTTAATTAAATACCATTTGGAGGCATTTAATGTTCGAGCAAAAACGGCTGATTTTCGACAAAAGAGATAACACCCCCCCATTACGTCATGCTTCAGAAATGTGGAAAATGGTCCGTTTTCAAATGTTTTATTTTGAACGTCAGTTCACATTTGTAGGTGGATCATCAGTGTTAGAGCTAAAATTAGCATGTTTAAAGTGATTTTCATGCTTCCAGGGGCCCAAAACACAAGATTTATGGAATGGTTAAAAGTGCATGAAATGGCCAATTTACTCACTCTGAGTTCTCAAAAAGGGTTTCTTCACCAGGGGAAGTTAATTAAATACCATTTGGAGGCATTTAATGTTCGAGCAAAAACGGCTGATTTTCGACAAAAGAGATAACACCCCCCCATTACGTCATGCTTCAGAAATGTGGAAAATGGTCCGTTTTCAAATGTTTTATTTTTGAACGTCAGTTCACATTTGTAGGTGGATCATCAGTGTTAGAGCTAAAATTAGCATGTTTAAAGTGATTTTCATGCTTCCAGGGGCCCAAAACACAAGATTTATGGAATGGTTAAAAGTGCATGAAAATGGCCAATTTACTCACTCTGAGTTCTCAAAAAGGTTTCTTCACCCCGGGAAGTTAATTAAATACCATTTGGAGGCATTTAATGTTCGAGCAAAAACGGCTGATTTTCGACAAAAGAGATAACACCCCCCCATTACGTCATGCTTCAGAAATGTGGAAAATGGTCCGTTTTCAAATGTTTTATTTTTGAACGTCAGTTCACATTTGTAGGTGGATCATCAGTGTTAGAGCTAAAATTAGCATGTTTAAAGTGATTTTCATGCTTCCAGGGGCCCAAAAACACAAGATTTATGGAATGGTTAAAAGTGCATGAAAATGGCCAATTTACTCACTCTGAGTTCTCAAAAAGGGTTTCTTCACCCCGGGAAGTTAATTAAATACCATTTGGAGGCATTTAATGTTCGAGCAAAAACGGCTGATTTTCGACAAAAGAGATAACACCCCCCCATACGTCATGCTTCAGAAATGTGGAAAATGGTCCGTTTTCAAATGTTTTATTTTTGAACGTCAGTTCACATTTGTAGGTGGATCATCAGTGTTAGAGCTAAAATTAGCATGTTTAAAGTGATTTTCATGCTTCCAGGGGCTCGGGAAGTTAATTAAATACCATTTGGAGGCATTTAATGTTCGAGCAAAAAACGGCTGATTTTCGACAAAAGAGATAACACCCCCCCATTACGTCATGCTTCAGAAATGTGGAAAATGGTCCGTTTTTCAAATGTTTTATTTTTGAACGTCAGTTCACATTTGTAGGTGGATCATCAGTGTTAGAGCTAAAATTAGCATGTTTAAAGTGATTTTCATGCTTCCAGGGGCTCGGGAAGTTAATTAAATACCATTTGGAGGCATTTAATGTTCGAGCAAAAACGGCTGATTTTCGACAAAAGAGATAACACCCCCCATTACGTCATGCTTCAGAAATGTGGAAAATGGTCCGTTTTCAAATGTTTTATTTTTGAACGTCAGTTCACATTTGTAGGTGGATCATCAGTGTTAGAGCTAAAATTAGCATGTTTAAAGTGATTTTCATGCTTCCAGGGGCCCAAAACACAAGATTTATGGAATGGTTAAAAAGTGCATGAAAATGGCCAATTTACTCACTCTGAGTTCTCAAAAAGGGTTTCTTCACCCCGGGAAGTTAATTAAATACCATTTGGAGGCATTTAATGTTCGAGCAAAAACGGCTGATTTTCGACAAAAGAGATAACACCCACCCATTACGTCATGCTTCAGAAATGTGGAAAATGGTCCGTTTCAAATGTTTTATTTTTGAACGTCAGTTCACATTTGTAGGTGGATCATCAGTGTTAGAGCTAAAATTAGCATGTTTAAAGTGATTTTCATGCTTCCAGGGGCTCGGGAAGTTAATTAAATACCATTTGGAGGCATTTAATGTTCGAGCAAAAACGGCTGATTTTCGACAAAAGAGATAACACCCCCCATTACGTCATGCTTCAGAAATGTGGAAAATGGTCCGTTTTCAAATGTTTTTATTTTTGAACGTCAGTTCACATTTGTAGGTGGATCATCAGTGTTAGAGCTAAAATTAGCATGTTTAAAAGTGATTTTCATGCTTCCAGGGGCTCGGAAAGTTAATTAAATACCATTTGGAGGCATTTAATGTTCGAGCAAAAACGGCTGATTTTCGACAAAAGAGATAACACCCCCCCATTACGTCATGCTTCAGAAATGTGGAAAAATGGTCCGTTTTCAAATGTTTTATTTTTGAACGTCAGTTCCACATTTGTAGGTGGATCATCAGTGTTAGAGCTAAAATTAGCATGTTTAAAGTGATTTTCATGCTTCCAGGGGCTCGGGAAGTTAATTAAATACCATTTGGAGGCATTTAATGTTCGAGCAAAAACGGCTGATTTTCGACAAAAGAGATAACACCCCCCCATTACGTCATGCTTCAGAAATGTGGAAAATGGTCCGTTTCAAATGTTTTATTTTTGAACGTCAGTTCACATTTGTAGGTGGATCATCAGTGTTAGAGCTAAAATTAGCATGTTTAAAGTGATTTTCATGCTTCCAGGGGCTCGGGAAGTTAATTAAATACCATTTGGAGGCATTTAATGTTCGAGCAAAAACGGCTGATTTTCGACAAAAGAGATAACACCCCCCCATTACGTCATGCTTCAGAAATGTGGAAAATGGTCCGTTTTCAAATGTTTTATTTTGAACGTCAGTTCACATTTGTAGGTGGATCATCAGTGTTAGAGCTAAAATTAGCATGTTTAAAGTGATTTTCATGCTTCCAGGGGCTCGGGAAGTTAATTAAATACCATTTGGAGGCATTTAATGTTCGAGCAAAAACGGCTGATTTTCGACAAAAGAGATAACACCCCCCCATTACGTCATGCTTCAGAAATGTGGAAAATGGTCCGTTTTTCAAATGTTTTATTTTTGAACGTCAGTTCACATTTGTAGGTGGATCATCAGTGTTAGAGCTAAAATTAGCATGTTTAAAGTGATTTTCATGCTTCCAGGGGCTCGGGAAGTTAATTAAATACATTTGGAGGCATTTAATGTTCGAGCAAAACGGCTGATTTTCGACAAAAGAGATAACACCCCCCCATTACGTCATGCTTCAGAAATGTGGAAAATGGTCCGTTTTCAAATGTTTTTATTTTTGAACGTCAGTTCACATTTGTAGGTGGATCATCAGTGTTAGAGCTAAAATTAGCATGTTTAAAGTGATTTTCATGCTTCCAGGGGCCCAAAACACAAGATTTATGGAATGGTTAAAAGTGCATGAAAATGGCCAATTTACTCACTCTGAGTTCTCAAAAAGGGTTTCTTCACCCCGGGAAGTTAATTAAATACCATTTGGAGGCATTTAATGTTCGAGCAAAAACGGCTGATTTTCGACAAAAGAGATAACACCCCCCATTACGTCTTGCTTCAGAAATGTGGAAAATGGTCCGTTTTCAAATGTTTTATTTTTGAACGTCAGTTCACATTTGTAGGTGGATCATCAGTGTTAGAGCTAAATTAGCATGTTTAAAGTGATTTTCATGCTTCCAGGGGCTCGGGAAGTTAATTAAATACCATTTGGAGGCATTTAATGTTCGAGCAAAAACGGCTGATTTTCGACAAAAGAGATAACACCCCCCATTACGTCATGCTTCAGAAATGTGGGAAAAGGTCCGTTTTCAAATGTTTTATTTTTGAACGTCAGTTCACATTTTGTAGGTGGATCATCAGTGTTAGAGCTAAAATTAGCATGTTTAAAGTGATTTTCATGCTTCCAGGGGCTCGGGAAGTTAATTAAATACCATTTGGAGGCATTTAATGTTCGAGCAAAACGGCTGATTTTCGACAAAAGAGATAACACCCCCCCATTACGTCATGCTTGAGAAATGTGGAAAATGGTCCGTTTTCCAAATGTTTTATTTTTGAACGTCAGTTCACATTTGTAGGTGGATCATCAGTGTTAGAGCTAAAATTAGCATGTTTAAAGTGATTTTCATGCTTCCAGGGGCCCAAAACACAAGATTTATGGAATGGTTAAAAGTGCATGAAAATGGCCAATTTACTCACTCTGAGTTCTCAAAAAGGGTTTCTTCACCCCGGGAAGTTAATTAAATACATTTGGAGGCATTTAATGTTCGAGCAAAAACGGCTGATTTTCGACAAAAGAGATAACACCCCCCATTACGTCATGCTTCAGAAATGTGGAAAATGGTCCGTTTTCAAATGTTTTATTTTTGAACGTCAGTTCACATTTGTAGGTGGATCATCAGTGTTAGAGCTAAAATTAGCATGTTTAAAGTGATTTTCATGCTTCCAGGGGCTCGGGAAGTTAATTAAATACCATTTGGAGGCATTTAATGTTCGAGCAAAAACGGCTGATTTTCGACAAAAGAGATAACACCCCCCATTACGTCATGCTTCAGAAATGTGGAAAATGGTCCAGTTTTCAAATGTTTTATTTTTGAACGTCAGTTCACATTTGTAGGTGGATCATCAGTGTTAGAGCTAAAATTAGCATGTTTAAAGTGATTTTCATGCTTCCATTGGCTCGGAGTTAATTAAATACCATTTGGAGGCATTTAATGTTCGAGCAAAAACGGCTGATTTTCGACAAAAGAGATAACACCCCCCCATTACGTCATGCTTCAGAAATGTGGAAAATGGTCCGTTTTCAAATGTTTTATTTTTGAACGTCAGTTCACATTTGTAGGTGGATCATCAGTGTTTAGAGCTAAAATTAGCATGTTTAAAGTGATTTTCATGCTTCCAGGGGCTCGGGAAGTTAATTAAATACCATTTTGGAGGCATTTAATGTTCGAGCAAAAACGGCTGATTTTCGACAAAAGAGATAACACCCCCCATTACGTCATGCTTCAGAAATGTGGAAAATGGTCCATTTTCAAATGTTTTATTTTTGAACGTCAGTTCACATTTGTAGGTGGATCATCAGTGTTAGAGCTAAAATTAGCATGTTTAAAGTGATTTTCATGCTTCCAGGGGCTCGGGAAGTTAATTAAATACATTTGGAGGCATTTAATGTTCGAGCAAAATGGCTGATTTTCGACAAAAGAGATAACACCCCCCCATTACGTCATGCTTCAGAAATGTGGAAAATGGTCCGTTTTCAAATGTTTTATTTTTGAACGTCAGTTCACATTTGTAGGTGGATCATCAGTGGTTCGAGCTAAAATTTAGCATGTTTAAAGTGATTTTCATGCTTCCAGGGGCCCAAAACACAAGATTTATGGAATGGTTAAAAGTGCATGAAATGGCCAATTTACTCACTCTGAGTTCTCAAAAAGGGTTTCTTCACCCCGGGAAGTTAATTAAATACCATTTGGAGGCATTTAATGTTCGAGCAAAAACGGCTGATTTTCGACAAAAGAGATAACACCCCCCCATTACGTCATGCTTCAGAAATGTGGAAAATGGTCCGTTTTCAAATGTTTTATTTTTGAACGTCAGTTCACATTTGTAGGTGGATCATCAGTGTTAGAGCTAAAATTAGCATGTTTAAAGTGATTTTCATGCTTCCAGGGGCTCGGAAGTTAATTAAATACCATTTGGAGGCATTTAATGTTCGAGCAAAAACGCTGATTTTCGACAAAAGAGATAACACCCCCCATTACGTCATGCTTCAGAAATGTGGAAAAATGGTCCGTTTTCAAATGTTTTATTTTTGAACGTCAGTCACATTTGGTAGGTGGATCATCAGTGTTAGAGCTAAAATTAGCATGTTTAAAGTGATTTTCATGCTTCCAGGGGCTCGGGAAGTTAATTAAATACCATTTGGAGGCATTTAATGTTCGAGCAAAACGGCTGATTTTCGACAAAAGAGATAACACCCCCCCATTACGTCATGCTTCAGAAATGTGGAAAATGGTCCGTTTCAAATGTTTATTTTTTAACGTCAGTTCACATTTGTAGGTGGATCATCAGTGTTAGAGCTAAAATTAGCATGTTTAAAGTGATTTTCATGCTTCCAGGGCCCAAAACACAAAGATTTATGGAATGGTTAAAAGTGCATGAAAATGGCCAATTTACTCACTCTGAGTTCTCAAAAAGGGTTTCTTCACCCCGGGAAGTTAATTAAATACCATTTGGAGGCATTTAATGTTCGAGCAAAAACGGCTGATTTTCGACAAAAGAGATAACACCCCCACCATTACGTCATGCTTCAGAAATGTGGAAAATGGTCCGTTTTCAAATGTTTTATTTTTGAACGTCAGTTCACATTTGTAGGTGGATCATCAGTGTTAGAGCTAAAATTAGCATGTTTAAAGTGATTTTCATGCTTCCAGGGGCTCGGGAAGTTAATTTAAATACCATTTGGAGGCATTTAATGTTCGAGCAAAAACGGCTGATTTTCGACAAAGAGATAACACCCCCCCATTACGTCATGCTTCAGAAATGTGGAAAATGGTCCGTTTTCAAATGTTTTATTTTTGAACGTCAGTTCACATTTGTAGGTGGATCATCAGTGTTAGAGCTAAAATTAGCATGTTTAAAGTGATTTTCCATGCTTCCAGGGGCTCGGGAAGTTAATTAAATACCATTTGGATCATTTAATGTTCGAGCAAAACGGCTGATTTTCGACAAAAGAGATAACACCCCCCCATTACGTCATGCTTCAGAAATGTGGAAAATGGTCCGTTTTCAAATGTTTTATTTTTGAACGTCAGTTCACATTTGTAGGTGGATCATCAGTGTTAGAGCTAAAATTAGCATGTTTAAAGTGATTTTCATGCTTCCAGGGGCTCGGGAAGTTAATTAAATACCATTTGGAGGCATTTAATGTTCGAGCAAAAACGGCTGATTTTCGACAAAAGAGATAACACCCCCCCATTACGTCATGCTTCAGAAATGTGGAAATGGTCCGTTTTCAAATGTTTTATTTTTGAACGTCAGTTCACATTTGTAGGTGGATCATCAGTGTTAGAGCTAAAATTAGCATGTTTAAAGTGATTTTCATGCTTCCAGGGGCCCAAAACACAAGATTTATGGAATGGTTAAAAGTGCATGAAAATGGCCAATTTACTCACTCTGAGTTCCTCAAAAAGGGTTTCTTCACCCCGCGGAAGTTAATTAAATACCATCTTT
>NW_028246878.1:0-173619 GCF_964263255.1 Lissotriton vulgaris | reverse complement strand
AGATTGTAAGTTTTCTAAGTAATGGTGTAAATCAGCCTGATTCTCAAGATGTCTAAGTGTAAATCTAAGCAAGTATTCAGGATGGAATGAGTCATAGTGCAAAAACAAACATGTTAAAGTTTTCTGAGTCATATGGAAAATGTGAGATTGTATAATGGTAAAATTTGAACTTTGCTGCCTTGTGGTATGTTAAATCACACTATGCGATTCTTTGTGTATATTGCTATGTTATGTCAGGCAGTCAACATATGTACCTGCCATCCCAGTGTCAGTGTCTATTTGTGTGCCAGTGTCCAAGTTTGTGGTTGTCTATCCCAGTGCCTGCCGATCTCATTTATATTGTAAAACAAACAGGGTTGCCAGTACTGATATAAATGGATTAAAATAACCAAATAGACATCCTAAACTAGAATAAAAATTCTAGGAAGGGTAGTGCTAGTTAATAGCTTTTTATTTTATCAAATTATTACATAAACATTTCAACCAATTTCTTCAGTTTATCATACAAAAAAGAGAAACTTGTAAAAAGGGACATGAAAGACTTTAGAATATAACTCTACATTAGTCATTCATTCAAAATTCCACGCATATCACAGGCAAGCAAGACACATTCAAACTGTAAAAGAGAAAACACACAGCATATAATAAAATATATATATATTACAATATAGAGAAAGAAAAAAGGGGATGGCCACAGGCTGCGAAGATTTTACGCTAAAGTGCAAAAAATTAATTAATTAATTCTTGCCAAGTACATTCCTATGTGTCAAACAAATTATACAAAACTCATTGGAATTTTTAATCAGAGGTAATGTACAACATTGAACTGCAGGAGGGGTTCATTAGATCACCAGCAGCTCTCGCAGACCAGTAGGTGGCAAGGGCCTACGCGTTTCGAATCCCACCGAATTATTGGGGTATCTCTTCAGGGCCTAATATAGTCTCTGAAAAGGAATAGAACAAAGAAAACAAGTTTAAGTGACATGAATTGGACAACTAATCTTTAGATTGTCGGACCTGGCAACATAGGAATATTGAATGTGGGTGGAGGTCGCACTCGGTTCGACAATTTATCAAGTTAATTTGGTATGTGTGCTGTGCTGAATTACTGCCTGCTGAACAGTTATATGAGCATGAAAGAAGCCTGACCCCAAACTAATGGCTGTTAGGACTTCAGCACGCAACAACTGTGAAATATATAGTCATTCTAGAATATTTAATTCACCCACATAGTATAGAGAGCAACGACATCTATTGTGCATAGAATCAAAGTATCCATTCGCTCAGTTGGTACAACAGCCAGACTTCTCAAAAAATCTGAGGTGTCCTCAATGTACGTTGGCCATCTTTGAATGAAAGGTTGTAGATATTGATCAATGAATACTCCTAGATGTTCAAATATTGATTGACAGCCTGAAACTATAGGTCTGAATGGAGGGTTGGTGAGGTTTTTATGAATTTTTGGCAAGAAGTAAATCTTAGGTCTTCTTGGGAATGTTTCAAACAAAAAGCCTTTTGTTTTTGTGTCAATCCAACTCATTTTTTCAGCCTGATCAAGTATTTTGCTCAATGTATCTGATATTTCCATTGTGGGATCATTATTGAGTAAGCCATAGATAGTGTCATCCATTACATGTTCTGTACCCTTTTGTAGATAGAAATCAGTGTCCATAATTACAAGTCCCCCTCCTTTATCTGCCTTATGGAATGTCAGTTTGTCATCTTGGGCCAATAGCTGCAAAGCACTGTATTCAGCACGTGTCAAATTCCTTAGTTTGCGTTTGAAATGTATTTTTTGCAAATCAGATTTCACCAGAATTTCAAATGTATCCAGGGACTTGTGTGAAATAGGTGCTTGAAATGTGCTTTTGGGTTTGAATTTTGTTTGTGGATTATCTCCAGATTGTAGTGGACAAATGTTCGTGAAGAAATGTTTTAAACGTACTACTCGCATGAATTTGAAGAAAGAAACTTCAGTTTCCAATTGTTAATAGAAATCGCTACGGCATTATCTTCTGTTTTCAAGGTGAGCGTTTTGATCACTTTGCTTCTGTTTACTATTATTAGGGTGTTTTAATAGAAATCGCTATGGCATTATCTTCTGTTTTCAAGGTGAGCGTCATGATCACTTTGCTTCTGTTTATTATTAGGGTGTTTTTGAGGGTTGAGTAACAGATGAGGAGTGTAGTAAGGACCAAACATGGTAGTGTTTCAAAAATTTGAGTTCTCTCAGTTGTTGAATTAGAAAATTATGTCACTAATGCATTTCAATTAGCTGACACTGGCATCGGATAAAATGTTTCCTTTTTCTTGCAGGGACCCCTGACGAAGGGACCTTGCGTCCCGAAATGCATTGGGTACAAAAGATTGTGGTTTCTATTATGTACAATTCCACTGTAAAACTCATGTATTGTGATATGTATATAAAGATGTACTTTTGAAATTGTAATTTTGTGGAACTGAAAAATGTTAAAAATCATGATGAATATGAATTAAATATTCTAGAATGACTATATATTTCACAGTTGTTGCGTGCTGAAGTCCTAGCTGCCATTAGTTTGGGGTCAGGCTTCTTTCATGAACATAGGAATATTAGCTGAGTGACTCAAGCGTGCCCTCCACTGCTTACCAAATAGTAAGGAGCAAAAGCGTGGGTTAGAGGCCGTGAGGTTTGTGGAACACGGGAGTTAGAGCCTAGAAGAGAACAACGTGGTAGTGAGAAAGACTGTCCTTTTCCCAATTGCAACATGCTAACTCTGCATTTTTATTCCCACTTTTACTCACCTTGTGTATGTTGAAATCGAGTCTTTATTCAAACAGTGTCATCAGGTAATGATTCAAAATAATGCCGGAATGAGAGCGTGCACCTGTATAGTCACTGTCTCCCTGCTCCCATGACAGTGCCTTTATATCTCATTTTAGGATTCCCGCCATTCTCTTGCCCAGGTGTCCTGTCAAAGTTTGAGTTTTACACATCACACAGCAAAGCTCTGGTATCCAGAGTGTCAACTAGCACTAAATTGTGAAGGTAAGAATATATAGGTAAGTATAGATTTAATATCCTTAACTTCACATCTATGTGCCCTTAAGATAGATAGAATCGCCAAGGTGCATAGTTAAGGAGTTAAAAATAGTAATTGTCTTATTAGTTATGTATCTTCATTTTATAGTGATAATCAGTTTTCTGTATATGACGTTCCTGCAGGGTGATATTACTTACCTCAATATTAGTTCCTCCCAGTCACATGGTCAGTGTACCTCGCTACAATAGTGTTATTGTTTGGATTGCCCCACAAGTCTCAACGTTTGTCACCCTTCTAATGTGTCAGCTTTTTTTTTTGTTCAAAATCAAAGTGTAAGGTTATTATTAACACTTTTCTTTATTGACATTTCAACAAATACAGCAATACAACACTGTATTAATACTGCAAATCAAAATGCAAGCTTCTGATTACAAGTGACCTGCTAAATTGGGATCCCAGCACCAGCACCTGTTTTCACAGGGTTCGCAATTACAAGTGGTGTGATGTTTTAGTCTTTCTTTTCCAATATCAGTGATTTTGTTCTTAATACTGTTGTTTTTGGGGGGGTTCCAAATCAAAGTCTAATTTTGTGAGTCTTTCATTCCAATGTCAACAATTATGTCTTGATGCCGCTGATTTACTGATTGCTTTTCTCTGTGTCCTAGTGCTGGTGTGGCTAATATTGTGAAAAATAATTAGTAACATTGTTATCCTTAGGGGTGGATGCTTATGCTTTTGCTGAGCAAACCTGAACGTGGAAAAAGGCCTGGGGTGTCTTGGGGTTGCAGGAAGGGAGAGTGGTATGCCGTGAGGAACGAGGGTGTTGCTGCAGGAAGACAACTCTTCAGGAGAATACCACCGAACCAGCAGTTCTACAGGGCTGCGAAAATGTAAAGGAAACCATCAAAGAAAAAAAACGACCAATCATTTGTCAGGAGTCCCCAACACAGCACTCCTGGTGGCTAGAGCGCACACATAGAAGCCAGCCGCAGAAATCTCCATTTGGCCTACTGATTATAGATATCATATTGTAACTTAAGCACTTGAGCGTGGCACGTCTGTGGTCCTAATCAGTCGGCTAATGGGTGTGGGGCCGGAAAAATATTTGCCGCCATAAAGGAAGATAGAGGATGATCCCGAATGGCCAAAACTGTTGTCTTACGGAGCTGGGGAACTTGGGGGCATATTGTCAAGGGCCTTATCGCCACTTTAGCGGGAATGTTTCCCGCTAAAGCGGCGATCATTTTATCGTCCTATTACCTAGCTGTCGCTAACACCAGTTAGCGACAGCTAGTAGAAGACAGCAATCATCTTGGGGCCCGCATTGCATGTCAGCGATAGTTATCACTAATGACATGCAAAGTGGGCGTGCCAAGATGTAAGCGACTGTAAACAGTTGCTAACATCGCTATCTCCTATTACCTACAAAGGCGTACTTTTGGAAATAGTTGCGCTAAGCGCGAATATCTCCAAAAGCTAACGCCTGCCCAGAGCAGTTCTTAGCCATGTTATCCAATCGTAGGTGGATAACATGGCTAAGAGCATTAGCTCGGTAATGCATGAATATCGCTGACTTTTCAGCGATATTCATGGATTTCAGCCGATTTTCATCGCTTTTGAGATAAACCTTGATAATAACAAGGTTTATCTGCGATAAAAATCGGCGGAGCTCGGCGATAATAATATTGCCGCTAACCTGGTTAAGCGATAATTATCGCTTAATCTTGGTAAAATGCCCCTAGGTTCCAGTCTTGTCATCGATCAACATCTTGTGATTCTGCTCAAATCACTGCATCTCCCCGTGACTACAAAAAAATGAATGTGTCCTTGTTGTAATGTAACTGGTGCTCATGAAAAGTGCTGCAATACATTTGCGTCGAGTTCACCCTCTATAAAACTGCAAGCATTGGCGAAACAGACACCCGAAAACCCTACTTGGCATGAGATACCCCAAGACCCAGTGGAGGCTCCTCCGCAATAGTGGAGGAGGGTCCCCCCCCCCCACCCTCCCGGCTCAGAGCCAGCAGATTTTAAAAAACTACAATATCTTAGGATCATTTTATTTTTTAGCTGCTAGCTCTGTGCCAGCGTGTGTAGAGAAGGGCCAGGCTGGCCTGGGCCATGGGAGTGGGGAGGAGGTGTGGTATGTGCCCTTGTAAGTGCGCATGTCAGTTTGGCCGGCTGTCTTAGACTGGCGGAACTACTATGAGCACTTTGCTTTCTCCAACCCAGCTGTATTGTGCAGCCAGGTTGCAGAAACAGCACAGACTCCCTGTGCCTGGGCGAGCATGATCTCAGCCCGCTCAGGCCGATCTCCATGCTGCTCTCATGCTTGAGAGCAGCGGGGGATTGGATGAGGATTGGTTGGGGTGTCTGTAATGGGAGCAGCGTACATGCAGCGATTGGCGAGGAGGCCATCAACATAAGGTACTTTTTTATTTATTACTCCCCTGTACGGTCCACCCGCCCCATGCTCCCAAGCGCTCCCGTGGCCCCTCACTCCCCCTCCAACCCGCTCCCCACATTTAAATGATATTGGCTGCCTATGCCTGGACCTGTCAACCTGTTAGGGGATCCCAGCCTCAAAAGAAACGTGCCCCCTTCAACACCTATAGTACACCTTTGTGTCTTCTCTTGACTCATACATTGCTAGAATCCATGCAGAGTGGGAAGGTAAAAGGGTTGTTGGAAAGTATGGCTGTGCTTGCACTGCTTCCATTCATCTTTTGGTTTATTTGAGGAGTGTAGGGGTTCAATGAGTTTCTAGATTCTCTGGTTGCTGGAACATTGGGAAATATAGTACACATGTGAATGGATTTTTGTTGTTGTAGTAGTCATAATATGTGCATATATGTGTGGCAGTATCCTGAAATGCTTAATAATGGTGAACGCCTAAGGTAAATCCAGTTGGCCTGATAGTTTTTTTTTAACTGTGTACGCGCTGATTACTATAGGCATATATGGCCATATTGTGATTCTAGGGGTTATGGTCTCCTAGCTTGTGAACCATTAAAAACGTGTCAGACATATTAGGCCTAATCCACATTTGGGGGTGGGGGGTGAGGAACGTGAAAATTCTTTAATATAGTCCCCTGCAGGATGTCAGAGGGTGTTCCTATTGTTTTTTCAACCCAGTCATTTTGAATATATTTGTAATTTTGTGTGTAGCATTTTGTTTTGCATTTATTAAAATACTTCTTTTTTTTATAGATCACTTACTTTTCATTCATTTGATGAAAAGGAAGAAGGAAGAGAAACATACAGCGCTGTCGCCTACAACCTGGAGGCCAGCAGTGAATGTGTAAATTGAAAACATCCTACCTGAAATCGGAAAGCTCTCCCTTCCGCACTACTCCCTATGCACACATATTAAGAAGATAGCTGAAGTGTCACCACCATGTTTCTGCCCAGAAACCCAGAGGCTCTTCGTGCCAAAGGCCACCCATATCACCATGTTATCAACCATTGTCCTCCATATTACACCGTTTGGGAGAAGATTTAGTAATTTGAGCAGTTGAGCTAGTTAAATTCGGATGGTAAGAGATTGCTAAAGGGTGCTCAAATCTCTTGATTAGTGTTGGTTTATGCTCTGCAGATAGTGTAAATTTTTCCATGCCTTCTAAGTGGCACAATTTGTGAAGCCAGGTAGCATGAACTGGGTCTCTGTTTGACCCCATAAGGGAAAGGAGAGCTCTTTGTGTTGCTCTCAGGGCTGAAGCAATTTGATGACCTCTTAGGGCTTTCAGGGCTTTCAGTGTGTATGATAAGAGGGCATATGCTGAGAAGCTTGGGATCGGTATCGGAAGACCTGGTCTATATCAACTAGAATATTCTCCCAGTACTGGGACAGTTTTGGGCAGTTCCAGAGCAGATGCAATTGAGTCCAGGACCCCTGCATCCCCTCTCTATTCTTTAACACGCTTCCGATGCCATTTCTTTACCCGGGCAGGAGTCAGGTACCAGTAGGAAACGATCTTAAAGGTAGTCTCTGTACTAGACACATTGTAAATATTGTTCTCCTAATCTTTGTGAGTAAGGGTCTGCCCTAATTCTGTTTCCCATTGGTTCTTGCCTGTGTTTTTCTTGTGTGTGTGGGGCTATGCCAGGAGGGCAGGCAACTCTGTTATCAGTTAATTATCTTTGTCCTTCAAGAAAATTAATTTCTTAAATTGTGTTAAATGTCTTTGAGTGAGTGTATGGCTTAATGGAAGGATATGTCACCCAGTGTCTAATCTTTAAGTATTGTATGTGGTCTCACTCAGGCAGGACATACTCATTTTGTAGTATTTCAAAATAAATCATCCCATGTGTGTTAAACAGACTATCAATTATTTTACAACCTGCCATTTTCCACCAAAGGAAGTGGCCAATTTGAAGGTCTGTGGTGAAGTCTGGGTTAGTAAAGAAAGGGGCCAATGGTGAATGATATGATGTTATTCCTTTGTGCACAGCAACTCTATCCCAGACTGCCAATGGGTATCTTGTTTAGGGGGGAGGAGTACAAGCCCCATACCCTTTATCGCCAGGACAACCAGGGGACCCGACCTTCCAGATCTATATACTCACAATCGCCTGGTCCATGAAGCACCAATGCTTCTCAGATTCCGCTTGGCCCCACTCCACCATATACCTGAGCTGTGCCGTTTGTACATATTGTGTGATGTTAGACACTCCTAATCCCTCCTCTGGGGTAGGTCTGTGGATTAATTAATGGTGCATGCAGGCCTTCTCCTATCCCACACAAACCTGTTAATATCCGTTTGCAGTGTGTTATCGGAAGGGTCAGTGGTGGAGACTGGAATTTGAATAGAACCTTGGGTGAGAGTCATTTTTTGGGCAGCACTTTGACCAAACCAGGAGATCCAGTACTGACACCAGGTGTATAAGCCTGCCTTCACTTGTCTGAGAAGCAAACAGTAGTTAATCTCAGCTGTTTGGAAGCTAGTGTGCTATTTGCATGCCTTAGTAAGGGACGGGCATCTTGGCCCATGTGATTGGATATTGAGTGTTCAGCTGATCTTGACCTGCCTGGGGGACCATTAGGTTTAGGATCTGTGACTTCTGTAAATTAACATTAAATTCTGAGACTTCTCAAAACCCTGCAATGTACGTATTAGAGCAGGTAGTGAGTCAATTGTGTCTGTCAGAGCGACATCACTTGAATAGAGGCTAATTGTGTAGATTTTGTGGCCCTATGATACTTTGATCTGCCTGGATGCATTGGGCCAATGATCCCATATTTAGGACAAACAGGAATGGGGACAGAAGGCACCCCTGTCACTGCACTGCCCTCTCTGAATGGGAAAGGAACCAGAGGATACCCATTTCACCTGGACTGAGGACCTGTGGGAGCTGTAGCCACATAGGATCCACCAAAGGAAATTACTCCCAAAGCTGAAGTGATTCATGGTGCTGTAATGGTCATTCTTCATAACCTATTTTAGATTGCTCCCCATGAGCATGGCTGTGGCCCTGAGAGACCTCCAGTGAGAAAATGCTGTTGGTGTTGTTAGGGAAATACATGCTATGGCAAAGACCCAACAGACCAATATTTTTGAGAAAACCAGTGCAAATTCATTGTATGATCATCTTTTGACAGAAGGTGTGTCTCTTGGAATAAGCAAATATACGCACCCACTATGTTCCACACACCGCTTTCCTGGAATGTCTAGGCAGCTTCTGACCGCAAAAGTGCAGCAGAGAGAGCAACACGCAGGACGCCAGAACGCCAGATTGCCATTGCTTCGCTGCGAGCCGTGCTGAGCTGTGTTGGCCGGGCCGAGTCGGGCAAACCCTGTCGGCTTTGTCACTCGTGGCTGATCCGCCTCGCCTGATTCCCCGCGAGGCCTGATTCCCCACAGCCGCGCTGGACAGATGGGGCACCGGTTGGAGCGTCTGGCACCCGGCACTGGGGAGACCCAGGAGAGCTGCTGTGCTGCAGTAAAACGGCGAACAACCACGAGGGATCAACGTGGCCCCCCCCGGCCCCCCCGCGGCACCCCACGGAGTCTGTTCCTGACCCAGCTGTGGTTTGTGGGAGGCACCTGTGTGCAGGACGTACCCGTCGAGAAGGGGGAGACGCTACACCACCGCTGCCAACCCTGAGGGGACATGCCGGTCGACAGGTGAGAAGTCAAAATTGGCCCCTGGTCCCTGTCTTCGCTGTCTGGTGATTAAGCTGCTGGTGGTGCGCTGGGCTGAGGCCAGTACTATATCCATTGCTTGCAGTCGCTAGGAGCCTAGGGGTGTGACCCCTCAGGGGGTGCAGTTCACGGACTGATTGACCGCTGGTCGCCTGATCACTGATCACTGGCTGCTGCTGGGCCTGTCGTCTGCAGCTGAGGCAGCTCACAGGACCTTCAGACCTCAGCCGGTCTACTCCCTTGCGCCGCTCAGAGACTCAGAGAGGACGGTGCCACTGGGGGGGTGCTATATGACTGGGCGCATAGAGGGTCCGAGCGGTGGCAACCATTACTGAGTGAGTCGACATCTATAGGGTTGGAAGGAAGAGCGTCAACTGGCAATTCTCATCTGCGCCGCAAGACGGAACCCAGTCAGACTGTTCTTGGGCTGTCGCTGTTTTCACAGTTCCTTCCCATCACTTCTGGGCTTCCATCACTCTTGAGAGGGGACAGGGGGTGTGTAAGTCCCGCCCCCGTTAAGCCCACAAATAATACCTTGTTGGCCTGCCATGGATACCTCTAAGCAACTTAGAAAACTACCACGGAGAAAGGGCACTACTCTCCGTTCCGCCTCCCCCGGGGGGGTTTAACAGGGGTCACCGCCACCTCAAGATAAAATGTCACACTCTGGTGGCCCGCTATCGCAACCTCGGATCAGCGATGTTTTTTGCAAAACTGTTTTCCAAAATTGAATTGAATTGAATTGAAAAGGTTTTTCTATAGCGCATGGCTACTCGGAAGCATCCAATCGCTTGATTTTGAACAGAAGAAATAAGCATAGGAAAACCTAACTACAGAGAGCCAGCTTGTCTATATCTTAGGGAACAGTGCTGTTTTTAGCTTTTTGCGAAATGCGAGCAGGCTGGGTTCTTGACGGAGTGGTAAAGGAAGGGCGTTTCACAGCCTGGCCGCATTTAGCGAAAAGAGACGGCCCCCTGTTCGGGCTCTGTTGGTCTTGGGGATTATTAGATAGTTTTGATGATTTGAACGAAGATCCCTGGATGGTTTGTATGGTCTGACCATGTCGTTTAAAATGGGAGGGGCATTCCCATAGAGAGTTTTATAGACCAGACAGAGGGTCTTAAAGTGGACTCGCTCCTTTATTGGGAGCCAGTGCAGGGTCCTCAACGAAGGTGCAGCTGATGTACGGTGGCTGGTACCAGTTAGTAGCCTTGCTGCGGTGTTCTGGGCAGTCTGGAGTTGTCGGGTGACTGAGACGGAGGCTCCTAGATAGAGTGCGTTCAAAATGGCTCTCCCTCTACCCAAATAATACAGCATGATGCGGATTCAAATGCTGATACTCAGATTGATAATCATTGCTCTCCCAGCCTTGCCTACATCAAAAGTCCAACTCCGGAGAATCCCCCTCTACCCTCGTCCAAATCCTCTGCTTCACATGAGTTCTACCAGCTGCATACGCCCTCCCAGGAAGACGTCATCATGACCCAGGACAGTTTTTTTTGTCTCACTAAATGCCTCCTCCACAGCCCTGGGAAATCTACCCTCACCAGTCTTTGGCTCTGATTCCTCAAACATCACTGCACTAAACACCTCAACCAAGCTCCAAGTCCAAGCTCAAGTCCACGACAGCGTCTCGTCCATATCGCCAGAATACTCAGACAATTGCAACGTGGTTGATTTATCACAGAATCCCCCATCACAACACAGTTTAAGTTTACGTCCAGGGGCACCCCCAATCATCCACATCGACCCTTCATCTTTAAATAAGAGCCCAAACTATGAGGCCCTTTGTCATCTAATCAATTATCCAACTGATTCCTGGCTTCCTTAGAAACCCGAATCGAAGAATCACTCGCCCATTCTCCGGGCTTCGGCCTGCATTCAAATTCTTTTAGAACTCTACTAGAGGATCAGGAATCACCTGTGTTCGCCTCTTTGGACCACACAAACTCTATCTCGGTCTCATTGACCTCTCTTCATGCAAAGCAAGATGCAATTGCTAAAGCCACACTATGGCAGTCGCAGAAAATGGAACTGCAGATCGATCTAATGCAAACTTTGGCTTCAGCACTGTCGGACTTGGGTTCCAGGATAAGCTCTCTTGAGGGCTTGGTGGGGCCAATGGACAACTTGACTTCCTGCTCTTGCTCTCCAATAATCAATAAACTTTCGTCTCTCCCTGAAATCTTGGGCGCAATCATGAAAAGCTTGAAGTGTCACATCAATGGAAATAGGTCACCTAAGTCCACGCAAGAGTCTCAAATTCCTTTCACCTTTGAAGAGCCTTTACGCTCCACCACACCAGCCGGTCCATCACCAGGGAGAAAAAATACTCCCCCCTTTTCCGACCCAGCTACTAAAAATTCGGCTTGCTTGCTACCAGCAATTAGCCCCGGCCACCCCATTGTGGGCTCGGAACTCACTGACACTAGCTGTCCAACAACAACGCAGTTAGTAACTACGCGAGCGGACTGTGCTGACATTGCCCATACTGATTCGACCCACAGTTCCTCTAATCTTCCAACAAAACCTTCATTGTCAAGGAGGGAGAGAAAGAAACTTAAAAAACAATCTAAAAACAACACTTAGCGAAAAGGAGAGTGGGGCTTGAAGGGTCAGTGGTACCCAGCACGCTAGCTATTAAATCAAGGGGCCCCCCTTACTTTCCTATCTTCAACCTGTCCTCAAAATCCAAAAAGAAAACCACTGAGACAAGCACGACCCCCGTGGGTTCAAAGGATTCCAGTGAACAGCCCGGGCTATCAACACAGGGAGCCCCTGGGGCCACAAGAGCTATCAAACTATATTCTACAACGACAGTGAATGGATCATCGCCAAATAAAACCATAGGAACAATTATCCATGACCAAAGCCTTGGCAGTCGGAACAACACTGTACAGTTTGCAGCAGCAATGCCAGAAGCACGGAAAAATCCACTCAAATGCCAGGGAATGGTAAAAATGTTGAACATGGACCTTCAAAGTGCGATAGAGGGTAAAGCGATAGGCCGCTGTGCGTGCCATCCACTAGAGGATCCAACTAAAGTCGGTTGGGATTCCTCCATGCACATGCAGAGGCATTTTTTGCCCAAACTGACACAAGTCCCGGGAACGATAACCCAACCGGGGGGGAACAATCATCCACATGAAGCTCGTCCCCAACATCTGAAGGCGCCAGCACTTCTAACTCGAAATAGCTAGGAGTCAGAATCACCAGCACCCGGAAAATGGAGCAGAACTCGTCTTTTTTCCTCACTACGACCACAAGGGCCCATATGACATTCTTAACAGAAATAATCTTATTTGTTTATTCAACTGTGTTCGAGCACTGGCTGGGGTTACTTCCTCAGACCTTACATCGGTCAAGTTCTCCTCAATACCAGGGAAAGGAGGCTCAGAGGCCACCATTACAACATGGTCCCAGGAATCCATCAGAAACGCAATTTTCAGGGAAGCCAGT
The DNA here is from genome assembly GCF_964263255.1 of Lissotriton vulgaris. Classification (NCBI taxonomy): domain Eukaryota; kingdom Metazoa; phylum Chordata; class Amphibia; order Caudata; family Salamandridae; genus Lissotriton; species Lissotriton vulgaris. The sequence goes on along the minus strand of NW_028246878.1, from coordinate 160,994 downwards.
CTATTTGAAAATTGGGGCATCGAAATGCGGGTTCCTACTCAACAAAAATGTTCCCACGTTCTTCTCCCGCAGGCCCCAGTGAAGCAACTTACTAGCTTACTGAAGGGGTCCCGGGGTGCAACCCATGCCTGGCTTCCAAAAGCGTTGAAAGCGGACAATCTTATAAGCATCGCATGCCATAACAATCAACGCCTGATAAGTTGCAAACTCAATTGCCCTGTCTTCCACGCTAATGACAGCCGCCACTTGCATCCTGTCCCAGAGCCTCCAACCATCTCTGCCCAGCAGTGCCCTTCCTAACAAGGAAGCCAACCGGCCCGACTCTAAATTAACAATCACGTCCTGGAATGTGGCCGGGCTTAAGTCAACTTTTGCCTCAAAATCAGCCATGGAATTTCTGAACAAAAGCAACATCATTTGTTTCCAGGAGACCTGGGGCCTCATTTATGAGAAATAATGCATCGCTGCGTGAAAGCAGCGATGCGTCACTTCTCAGTGCGCACTCCTTGCGACATTCCTGATGCGTCATATTTAATGTATGACGCATCATATCGCAAGGAGTGACAGATACGTCAGTATTTCTGATGTATCTGTAAGCGCAAAAGTGACGCAACTCCAGCAATGCGTCCTTTCACATGGGGCAAGCCCATGTGAGAGGGCCTGCGTCAGTCTTATGCCTGCTGTGAGGCAGGTGCAAGATTTTGACGCAACAGCGTCCTAAAAGTGACGCAGTGAAATCTCATAGATTTCACTGCGTCACTTCTACGACCCTTCTTGCGTCAATACGCCCCCCTTGCATACATTAAACCTGGCGCAGGTATAATGTGGCGCAGGGATATACAGAGTGACGCATCTACCTAGATGCATCACTTTGTAAATATGGCGCAACAAGGCGCATTTTTTACGCCACTGGTGCGTCACGAAAAGTGACGCACCGGCGGCGTAAAGGTGACGCACGGCCTCATAAATGAGGCCCCTGGTCTTTATCCCCATCGCCTCTGCTCGGCTATTAAGAAATTTCCAACCAGCCGTCCAGGCCAACTCACATGGAAGACCCTCTGGGGGCCTCTCTATTTTCATCAAGCAAAGGTGTAAGATAACGGCCACACCTATTCATCGGAACATGACGACAGGGCAGACTGCACTCATCACCGGCCTCTCATCCTCAGGCAGGGCCTTTTCCATGCTCCTAATTAACTGTTACAATAATACAACGAAAATCATAAAATCAATTGTAACAGATTTACTGATAAAACACCTGGAAGATCTTTTACTGGAATTTGCGTCTACGGAGGTACTGTTATTAGGGGACTTTAACATCAAAGACCTTGCTATCAACGCCCTATCAGCAACGAAAACCAAAGAGCAAGAAGCGATGACCACCTTTCTAACAATTCACAACCTCCGCTCTGCTCAGCAAATGACCCTGGAACAGCACCCGGGTGCTCATTTTTTGCCAACGTTCAGGAATAGCTCAACTATTGATTACATTTTTCTATCACCGCTTCTGGGAAATAAACTTGCTAGGATGGAAATTCCCTATCGCTTGGAGAGCGACCATAAACCCCTAACGGTAACAATGCACTTGCAAATGCCAGTCGCCGTTGAACTAACAGAAGTGGGGTACTCAACGCGGGTTGAACTCCATACCCTGGCTAGAAGAATCAAATAGGACTCTTCAGGTTCTGTCAAGGTGGGAACTTGGCTTAAGGACGAAACTCCTGATTTCAGGAACAATGCTCCCACATATTTACATCACCGGTGGGACAATGTCATTGTTAAATTACAAGATCTCCTAGCGGGCCATGTGGCTCATCATAGATCACCCGGGCTACACCCGAAGCAATCCTATGATCCAGTATTTGCCTCCCAAAGAAAAACCCTTAGAAGGGCTGTGTGCCGGCACAAATTGATCGGAACTGTACACACTGCCAATAATGTAGCCTCACTGCGAAAGACCTTCTAGAAATTTCATTGGAGGCTAAGAGACTAAAAGATCCGAACGAGTGGCTAAAAATATTTGCCTTGCTAAAGGGCAACAATCAGTCCCAGTTTTGGAGTTACATGAACAAGCTCCGTTCCACGAACAAGATGAGAGGAAACGCGGTTCATGAAGAAGATTGGGCCCTGCACGTGACTCAGCTAAATCGCAGTGACGCCTCGGACCCTGTGGTGATTGAATTAAGAGACCGCGTTGATACCATCCAAACAGAAATTCATGAGCAGACCACTGTAGCTGAGGTCTCTAAATATCTGCGAGCCATGAAGAACGACAGAGCCCCAGGGCCCAACGGCCTTCCTGCTGGGGTATTCAAATGTGCCCTGGAAGAGTAGGCGGAATGTTTGACTCCCCTATATAACAACGTGTTTAAGTCATGTTAGCAACAGGACTCATGATTAGGCTCGACTCTGTGCCCCATATTAACGAAAGGAGACCCCACGCTACTGGCCAATTATCGACTCATCGCCCTACTAGATCTTGAGTCAAAGGCATACGCCCGGTGTCTTCTTAGGTCGCTTGAAAAATGGGTTGCAGAAAATAACATCATACCCTATTACCAAACAGGGTTTCGGGCATCGGCCTCCACAATAGACAATATTACAACTCTAGCCATTCTGAGTCAACAAGCAGCACAAAAAAACTATCTTCCACTTTACTGCTGCTTTATAGACTACAATGCGGCCTTTGATAAAGTGTCTCGTAACATCCTATGGAGGAAGCTGAACAAGTAGGGGATTCCGCAGAGCCTTCTAGGAGCACTCATCTCCCTGCATAAGAGCACGTGGGTGCGAATTAAAACCGGCCCAAAGACAGTCTCTTCAAAAATCGCCATTGAAGACGGGCTAAAGCAAGGCTGCATTCTTGCCCCTCTCTTGTTCAAACTTTACCCAGCCGACCTTGGAACATTCCTGGAGAATAGTAATCTTCTTCCGCCAAAATTGGGCCCTGCAAAAAGGACTCTGCACATATTACAATACCCTGATGACATTGTAATAATGGACCAAGCAAAATCGGGTCTCCAAAGAGCCTTAAGTATGCTTCACACATACAATACCGTCAACGTCCTCAAAATCAACCAGGAAAAGACCAAGGTACTGATATTTGGCGGATGCAAGAATAAGAAAAGTAATACAACCCTAAAATATACAACCCTAAAATATAATTACCTGGGAGTCTGGTTCAACGAGACGTCTAGCCCAGTAGCTCATCTAGCTGCCTTGAAAAAGAGAGCAGGAGCAATTACATACTCCCTGACAGGATTGAACCTGTCCCTGAGCAGCCCCTCTGCAGAATCCATTCTGAAGGTGACCAAAGCTACTCTACTTCCTGCCCTAACTTACGGGCATCAGGGCTTCCCTGGTGCATGCTCTGTTAGTCTTGATCTCGCTCAAATTTCCACCTTCAAAAAAATCTTCCATCTCCCAAGTTTCATCCAGCGGGCAAGACTACGTTTGGAGCTGGGCTTACAAAGACAACCAATCTATTGTGAGGCAGACACCCTGAAATATTTTATAAGGACACTAAAAGCTAGAGATAATACCTTAAAATCCCCGCTAAAAGAAACTCTTTCAAGTCCTGGTAACCCTTGGAACACTCAGAATGTAAAGGCCATAACAGTGCTAGAGATTGACAACTTATCTCTTCTCTCAGACTCCATTCCATACTCAGTCTGGAAAAAACTTATCAATAAGCAGGTTAAACTAATCTCCCATTGTATGGACCTTCAGGCTGTAAAAGCATCTACCATTTTGCTTCTCTTGAACTCCTCGTACCTTCCCGGGAAACCGCAATCTTATCTCCAGGAAAATTTGAATGCAGCGGCACGGAAGAACATAATGTTTATGCGACTTCTAGGCCTGCGTTCAATGGCCTTTAACAGATGGGCCCCAACAAGTGAGGGGGGGGCTTGCAGACTGTGCAACTACCACTCTGAATCATGGCTGCATCTCTTGTGCTGCTGCCCCGCCCTGGCTGTTCCTAGAAGGTCTCTCTTAAAACCTTTGTATTTAAAATGGGGCATCAGGACATGCTGGGAGGCATCAGCCCTGTGCTTCACGTCCACAGACACTCAAGTACTTGCAAGGTCTGGAAAATGTGTGAGATTTTTGGACAATCTTTTTTTACCTTCTTTGGTTCCTGTGTTCCCACCTCCTCCCCCTCAAAAACTCATTACAGACTTCTTCTGTCCCTCGGTTTAGTATCCTTTGTCATTTTTTAATTTTTTATTTTAGGCCTAGCACAATCATATGTTTATTTTGGTACTTACAAGACTGTTTCCTTTATACGTGTAACGGTTATTAAGATTGGAGAGTTGTTTTTCAGCTTTGTCCTTTTTAATACGATAAATGTGTTAATGCTGACTTTTATAGCAATGGTTTTAAGTAACTGTGCTAAAGTAATAAAAAACTTAAAAACTTCAAACTTCAAAATGTTCAAGGAGGAACAGGATCGCTATCCACTTGGTTGGGTGGTTTAAGCTTTAACATTGAGAGAGATTATTTTGCCCTTCATGGTATTGGGTGAAAAAGTGTCAGGTTAATCCCAGAGATCCCTCAGTATAGCCAATGGTGGTGAGTGGGATAATCATCATGTGGGGATAAAAGTGGTGTATATGGTGGCCTCATTGTGGATTGAGTGACTTGTGGGTGCGTGCATGGGATTTTAAACCTGAAACCAAACCCAAACTAGAACAGTAATGGAATAACCCTCAATAAATCCATTCATAATCAATAGTAGCAGATCATGTACTAAGGGCAATGCCCAGTCTGAAGCATAGCCATTGTCTATTAGAAATGAAGCCGATATATGTGGCCAGCGCCCCATCAGATTTCTTGGGTGAACCTTGAGAATCCACATCAAGGAGGCCTAGGATCTGGCAAACCCCGATGTTTGTTATGCCTGGTCTTCCCAGCAAAGGACGATCTGGAACTGAGGACCCCAGCCATATGAGACCCCTTCCTCCTGTAAGTAGTGGGTGTTTGGCTCAAAGTCACTGTGGTGCTGTAGAGTCATTCACACAGGTGATGGAACAATGCCAGCTTATGGCCTTGGAAAGTGTGTGGATATGCATCCTTGGTGTTCTTGAGGATCTCCTCCTTCAGCTTGAAGAGATGGACACAAGCTAAAATAGCTGTCAGTTTTGCATTGTTTCCACCAGGGCAGTCCACTTTGTGGACTCTTCCAGCTGAATATTCTCCTCTGCATCCTGGCTAAGATCTGCAGGAACAGGGCCTTAAAATGTCCTGAATCATCAGCTCCCTCATGCCCACTGGCACCCCTCTCAATCTAATTTTGTTTCTACATGAACAGTGCTCCAAATCCTATATGAGGGCCTGTAGGTTGGCTTGTTGTTCTTGTAGGCACAGGACCTCTCAATGTCCTCGCCATGCGCTATCTCGTTATCCTTCATAGAAGAGACTTTGTGCGAGCTGCTCCACGGTGTGCCTTCAACTCCTAGAGCACCAGACCATGTGTAGATGCTGATATCCCTCTAGGCCCTGAGGGGGGAGATTAACATTCTCTGTTGCGCCTCGTCTTATCTGCCTGGGCCGGGACTGCTGTATTGAGCTCCGAATGGCCTCTTCTGCCTGGCCTCCATAAGCTCTCCACTTCTCCACAGGTTGCAGCACCAGGCTCGAGTGCCTCCCGGGATGCTGTAGAAGTCTCCATGCTGGTCTGTGGATCTCTCATGACCCGGTGACCTCCGAGTATGGGCGACTTTGAGAGCGCAAAGCATAACTTATGGAGCCGCCATCTTGACCACGCCCCTACTTCTCCTTTTTAAAGAAAAAGCAATGAGTTCCCATTGATTTCCTAAATGCTAGTTGTTGCATTTCTGAGGTCTGAGTTTCTGCCCCACTGCACTCTTTCTATAAATGACAGAGCAAAGTTTCTATAAATGATAAACGAAGTATCAGAGTAAAGTCATGGAGAGTTTATTCAAAACTCAAGTTAAGGAGTGACTGAATGACTAGCTCCCAAGCAACTCTGCCTTACATCAATTTCATACTGGCTTTCATACATTTGTTAGTACATTGACTAACAAGGAAATAGTGGAGTTTTTTCCAAACATGACATTGTGTTCAAAGCTGAAACAGCCTCTAAATAATTTTTAGCAGAGATAACAAAGAGAGGAAGGTTAGTTCCACCCAAAGACTCAATCATTTGTGCTGGAAAACATTGACGCAAGTAGAGACACAAACCTAAGAAAACAAGATAACAGTACTGTTTAGGCTTATGTTATACAATTTGTACTTCATGACGTTTGTTTAAACATTTACATTAGAGTTGCACATAAGATAACTTTGCATTGAGAAAGCTCAAAAGCACACAAGAGTGTTCATGACTTTTAGCACACTACATATTTCACAGTTCTACAAAAGAGAGACACTGAATAATATAGGTTTCAATGTTTGCACCTGTTAATACAGTGTTCATTCTCAATCCTCCCTTCTGATCTAATGTTCAACCATTTTTTAAAATCTATTCTACTTCTATTTCCATAATTTTTTCTACTTCACCTTCTGCTTTCCTTTGTGACAACAAGATTGATTTTTTTCCAGGCATATGATTTACTGTAAATTTTCTTACACACATTTGAAGGCATGAGGGTAAGATATTAAGGAATACACTACATATCTACAAGATGGCTATTATAATTAAAACTATTTTGAAGAGCCGCCAACATCAATTTCCAAATAGGGACCCATTGTCATCGCACAATGTCCTTTCTACTACCTCATGTACTAGATGTCCTCTATCATGCAAATTATCTACAGTCTTATACACATTTGAGATGTCATCTGGAATATAGGCGTAACGGTCCATTTAAATCATCCTTCTGACTCAGTCCTTTTCTGCCAAAGCCATGCCTAAAACCATTCTATTTTGTAGAACCATGGTCCTCATAGCCATCATTTCTACAGTCAAGTTTTCTAATGCTGAAGAGGTTTCGTTTATAGATGCCTACAATAACCTACTTAATTGACTTATTTGTCTAGAAATAAGGGCTACTCCCAGCTACAATATTGTTCCCTTCCCAATGTCACTAGCCTACAGGGCTGTGGTATCTGTCTTGTCTACTCTTCTTTCACTCTGACTACAGAATTTTATTTTGTCAGTGTATATTTCTGTAAGCGGTCTTTCAGTTGATGCCGCATAGTAGGAAATACCCATCCTATATAGCAAGAATCACCCCAATCTTTTGGTAACCCTCTATATGCCTTTTCTGGACATCTATACTACTATTATAAAGAAAGAATTGTGTCCTTTGAGCCAGGTAAACTCGAAAACTACACCACCAATCCAAACACCCAAAACATCTTTGAAAACGTCAGGGCTAGCAGATGGACACAGGCTATATTAAAAAAAAAAAAACGTTCTTTAAAAAATGAATATAAAAAAAGTAGTCCCTAGGAAGAAGGGCCGGCCGCGACGTGCGTGCTGACATCACGAGCGCGGGGAGGAGCGGCGTACAGGAGCAAGAGGAAGAGTGGGGGACGTGAGCGCGGGGAGGAGTGTAGAGGACTGGTGGACAAGCGGGGAGGAGCGGTGACGACCGGTGAGGAGCGGCAGAGCGGGGAACTCAGGAGCAGGTAAGAAAGACTCCCACTGCTCAGGGGCCCTGAAGCAAGCTTAACGTCAGAGCGGGTGGGGCCCTGAAGCAGCCTTAACGTCGGGGCGGGTGGGGTGACGACCGGCGAGGAGAGGCAGAGCGGGGAACTCAGGAGCAGGTAAGAAAGACTCCCACTGCTCAGGGGCCCTGAAGCAGCCTTAACGTCGGGCGGGCGGGTCGGGGCAGGCGGGGCCCTGAAGCAGCCTTAACGTCGGGGCGGGCCGGGGCCCAGAAGCAGCCTTAACGTCGGGGCGGGCGGGGGCCTAGAAGCAGCCTTTTGCTCCCGGACAACGTCGGGACGGGCTGCTAGTATAAAATATACTTGCTTAACTAGATATATTGGATAGCCCAAAGAGGAAATATTACTTATATTGAAGAACTGCCCACAATCACTATTTCCTACTTCCACCCTTCATTTGTCTATTAAAAAGTGACTCCCTGTGAGTCTCCTTCTCAGCTTTAAAGGTACCTGAATGGGAGGAGTTGTGTCATTCCATATCAAGTCTAGGAATTCACTATGATGTGCTATTTTTATTATCAAATATTCCTCTTCCTTATCTCCTGACATTGCCCGATCCATACACCCTGAAGTTTTGGTTATTTGCCTGTTGTATTCTGATAATATTTGTATTGTGGATGTTCTAACCTTTCTTTGCTATGCCCCAAAGGTTAGAGTCCAAAATAGGGACCAAAAAGCATAACATGAAGCATTAAACTGTAGCGGCATTTCTAATAGATGTGAAACTCTATTTTTTAACTCAGCGGGCATTTGCAGACATATCCAACAGTTTGAGACATTCAGTTGCTTGTGGTATGCATTCATAATTTTACCCACCACATTATCATGATGTTCTGTAGTATGAGGTTTATATAAATCCAAGTCACTGTCTGTTTTTGCTCTTTTGGGTGTTATTGTGGGATAGGTTTCCTACATTACTACTGAGCAGAATGTAGTTATCCTCAGCTCCAAATGAGAAATATTAGTCCACATAAAGGCCCAGAGAGCAGTTTTTTCTTCGCTGTATTTCCTAACCGTGGTCCAGATATTTCCTTTGTCGTCTTCTGTGTCATTAGGCCTCCAAGGTAACCAGCACTTGTGAGGCTCTAAATCCCATAGGAAAAAGATTGTTGTTTGGCTTTGGAAGACATGAAAAGTCTCAAATTATAACACAGTTTATGGGTATGTGGGGCATATGGCAAATTTAACCTACAACCAGGCTATTCTCCACTTATGGATGGAGGGGATGCGAGGAATGGATCCAGTTCTTATATTCGAAACGCTTGACCCCAGTGTTGGTGATGTGCAGAACCTGAACAGGACACTTTCACCTCTGCTGCAAGCAGTTAGTTCTATGAAAATTCTTCACCACAATTTACTCACCAGTCTTCAGGTTGTGGCCTTTGTCCATCAGGGGCTTTGAAAGGGCCTCTTTCACCTGCCAGTGAAGGACATGCAGTCTTTTGGTTAATTCAATACAAAAGTCATTTAATCATAGTTGTATAGTGGCTGCATGTCAAGGGGCACCCCATACAGATTTATCTAGCAGTCACAATCTTGTGGGGGCAGAAATGGGTTAAAGAGCTTGAGGTGGTCTGTATATTCATCAGGGGTAATGGAAGGGCATCCATCCATGTTAGTTTACTTTCTGCACATATTTTTGCTATTTTATCCTTTATGATACCATGTGTATGTTTTCCACTCTTTAGGTGATTATACACAATGAGACTTATGTTTGATGGCCAAGGCTTGATTTATTTGTTCCAAGACCGTATTACCAAATGTGACCCTTTGTCTGATGACAAAAGCCTGGGCAACCTAAACCTTGGAACAACTTGGCTACAATTAATTAGTGCATCATTCTTTTTCATCTGGTATGTTTCCACCCAGCCTGAGACAAGACAGACTACCACAACTCATACTGATATATATTTATGGGAGGCATTTTTAAAAAAGTCCCTCTGGAAGTGTTCAAAAGGTACCTCCGGTTGAGCAAATGTATTTTCCTGCATTATGCTGAACATGTGTCATTCAAGGTTTGCAAACTCTTTCTTCTCCTTTTCTGAATTTGCCATTGTTTTACCATTTAGAAAACAATGAGCACCTAGCTTCTCTTCCTAAACGTGCTGGGCCATGTATAGTACATGCCATAGGATGAACAACAGTATCTTGTAACATTGTCCTTCCTTCAGAGTCTTTCCAAATGCCATCTACCAATCTCCCAGTCCTATCCCATCTTTCTTTTTCTGCCCTAGTAGCTTGGCTTTGCAAACCCTTAACATCATACTATTCACCCTCTTTCCCCAATGTATCCACAAAGTGTGAAACAAACATTAGGGAAGTGCTTTGATGTGCTCTTTCTCTGTCAGCGAACATATTTCCTCTTCTAACAACATCTACAATCTTTTTATGAGCTGAGCATTTAATTACAGATACCCTTTTAGGCAAGGCTAGAACATTAAGATGTTTTACAATCAATGTACTATGCTGTATTTTCTGTCCTTGTAATGTAAGAAAAACCTTCTCTTTCCACAACTTACCAAAATTGTGGGCTATCCCAAAAGCTCACTCACTGTCTATATAGATGTTTACCACTAGCCTGTTACCTAATTAACATGCTCTGGTTAGGGCTAATATCTGATGCTCAAGCACACAATCCTTTTATTTTAAATACTCAACCGTTTTCAACGTAGTCACAGCGTCTGCAGCAGTGTCAATTCCATTTTTAAATCATGGTCCATCAACCCAAAAATCTCCATATCACTAAACAATAGTTGGGTCTGGGAGTCTATCCTACCCCTGGTGGTTTCTTCAGTAATCAAAATGAAATCATGAGGTATCTCTATATCTTGACAAGGGCTGGGTAATAATGTGACAGGGAGGGTTGAAAACGTTGCATCTTTGCAGGATAATATGTGATAATATTAGTCTCAATTTGTAATGAGAATGTCTGCCATTTGTCAAATGCTGGGTGAGTGTTTTGTTTATAGTAATTCAACCAAATGAGGTACATAAACATGACACTTGTTTCCTTATATTATGGTCTCTGATTACTGCAAGGAAACTACTGCTGCTGTAGTAGCACGGAGGCAATCAGGATATCCCTTAGTGACTAAATTAAGGGTAGCAAACAAAGAAGCACACTGACGTTTATAGCCCTCTTGTTATGTAAGGACTGCCAGTGCACAATGATCCCTTGCATTTATGAACAAATGATAATCTTAGCCATAACTAGGCCTTCCTAGAGTTGGTGCATCACACAATGCTTGTTGAATAGCGAGAAAGCTATTGTGCTATTCTTGTCCCCAATGGATTTGGACTGACACATCCTTACAGGTAAGGGCTTTTACCAGTTTAGATATCAATGAGGAGTTGGCTATCCATTGCAGACGGGAAGTCCCTGGCCATGGTGCCTGATATTGAAGAAGAGGTAGCATGCCATTTGGCATTACCGAACCCAGTTAATATAGCGGTCTTGGAGACTAATCAAACAGGGCATATTGTATCCGAGAACAAGATAGAGATTCTATCATGGAATATTGCCGGGCTGCGGTCAAAAAGAGGGGACATAAACTGGGAGGCCTTTCTGTCAATGCACCATATTATTGCTTTGCAGGAAACCTTGGACGCTAGAGATCGCTACCATTTGGACGGGTATCAATCCTTTAGCAAAAACGCTGAACCATCTGTAATGGAGAGATCGAGGGGGGTCTCTTGCTATTATTCAGCCTCAAATTACTGTATAGGCCGGAGTTGGTAGTGACAAGTTCCCCAAATATTTTAGCTGTCAAACTCAATGGTGATAATTTGCCTGCAATGTTGGTGGTAGATTTTTATAATTCCTTCACTAGGACTGATGAATTGGACCATTTAAGAGCATTGTCTATTTTTTTGGATGACTATGATGTAAATAACAATACACCCTACCATCTTTTAATTCTTGGTGATTTAAATATTCATGTCTGTCACCTAAATTGTTTAGAATGTATTGAGTACAAACACTGCCCGCAGGGGGTTACCCACTTTGAGCACACAAAGAGCGGGACGTATCTGGAGAGTCTTTTATCTGACCACTACTTGTTCTGCCCATCACAAGTAGAAACCCTGTGCCCTGTCCCAACCTATATTGGCCAAGGTTATTGTAGTATTATCGATAATATTCTAGTATCATGCCCTTAGATGGATCTAATAGGCTTTTTTGTGTCACACAGAACAGTGTCAGTGACCATAATCCCTTTATGATGGATATTAAAATTAAGGCTCTTAAAAGTGAGATACCATTGGCCCTTATTTCAAATTCTAATATAGCTACCAAATGTCAGGGTCGAAGGTTGAGATGGGAGGTTATTACCCCAGCTGACTTCCTTGATAATTTGTATAATAGTAATTCTGAGGATTTGAGCTTATGTCTGAATATGGATTCCGAGCCAATGGAAATCCTTGATGCCTTTGACCGCATTACAAAACAGGTAGCGGTTAACTTGACTCGACAAGGTAAACCAAGGCCTAAGAAATTGAAAAACTGGTTTGACCAAGCTTGCACTATTGCACATACGGCACTTTTGGAGGCTTTGAAAGAGTCTGCCAGGAACACTAATAAGATTGTAGAGGCCAAAAGGGCCTACAAAAAAGCAATAAAAGTAAGGAAAACCCAGCTAAAAGAGATGGCATGGGATGAATTGATTCAACCGAGTGTCCTGACAAGTAGCACCCAATTCTGGAAAGTGAATAGTAGTCCATTATTTGATGAGACAGATAATTTAATTAAAGATTGTCTCATCCTCCCAAAAAGGTGGGTAGAACACTTTAGTGGCCTATACTCTGAGATCAGTCACTCACCTTTCATTCCCCGTGGGGAAACTATACAGGCCCCAAAAATCAATTTTACAGAGGAAGAAGTAATGAAGGCGATTGTGTCTACATCAAAGGGGAAAGCACCAGGCCCGGACGGGGTACCGGCTGATTTATATAGGGCGGACCCTAGGTTATGGGCAAAGATTTTAACTTCTGTTTTTAATGCAGCCCCTAAAGTGGGTCTCCCAATGTCTTGGGGTAAAGCAGTTATAGTCCCAATATTTAAAAAGGGCTCAAGAGAAGATCCAGCCTGTTATAGGCCCATCTCACTCTTGGATTCTGCTGCAAAGATTATGGGAAAAGCCGTACTAGCCCGCTTGACAGACTGGCTGGAAAAAAAGTCTGTCGTCTCGGACCTACAGTATGGGTTCAGACAGGGAAGGGGCACAATGGGACAATGCCTAAATTTACATCTTGTCATTGGGGAAGTACACTGTCGCAAAGCAGGGGGACATACATCTAGCTTTTATGGATTTGTCCACTGCTTTCGACCTTGTAAATAGGCAAAAGCTTTGGGCTTCCCTATACGACATGGGGCTGGACCCTGTAATGATATCTTACCTGGCTGATATCCATGAGAATACTACGGCAGCGGTCCGTTATAATGAGAATGGGAGTCTGACAGATGCTTGGCCAGTTAAGCGAGGGGTAAGGCAAAGATGTATCCTTGCTCCCCTGCTGTTTACGCTTCATATTAACAACTTGGGAGACGCATTAATCTCATCTTGCAAGGATATCCCAAGAGCTGGCTCAAAAATGATCCCCGCACTATTATATGCAGACAATGCAGTTTTAGTGGCAAGAATGGCAAGAGGCCTACAATCTCTTTTAGATTGTTTTATTAATTTTATGGACTCTCTAGATTTAATAACCAATTTTAAAAAGTCACACTCTATGTCAATAGGTGGGGGACGGGCAAGAAAGTCAACATTTTTCTGCAAAGGGCAGGAGCTCATTAAAGTCCCAGCTTTCCCATACTTAGGGATTCTTTTTGATGACAGACGGTCATGGGTTACGCAGCGTGCCCATAAAAAGAATACCCTTGCCAGGGCGTCGGGTGCTCTGTTAGGGTTTGCAAATCAATTGGGTTGATCACCACTCCAGGCACTCATAGAAATTTATAACGCTAAGTGTGTCCCAATGGTGCTATATGGGAGCGAGGTATGGGGCTACACAGATGTTAGTGAAATCCAAACAGCAGAAAATGTCTTTTTTCGAAAATTGTTGTCGCTCCCATCATCTGCTTCTACTTTTAATATTCATGAGGACCTTGGGGCTGGCTATATTTTAGACCAGATAGCTGTGGCCTCATTGCTAGGTTGGCTGAGAATTTGGGCACAGCAGCCGCCAAATCTAAACCAATTGATAATTCAAGACTGTATGTCTCTAGACAGAGCCCTCGCTATCCTGTGGATCCGTTATATTAAAACCCAAATGGATTCACTGGGTAGCCCTGATCTGTTCACGAATCCTAGTGTGTTAGGCAAGACGGCTATTAAGGCTGTAAAGTCTCAGTTCCTGAACAGGGCAATGTTAATGAGGGAAGAAGGGGTATTGGTAAAACCTTCAGTCAGGAGTTTTGTAATGCTAAGTATAGGGAGAGAAATCCAGCCGTACTTGACCTATATAAACAAGCCATATCATCTGGTTGTGTTATTAAGGTTTAAGCATAACATGCTCCCATGGCTATTATCATTCCCAAAAGGTTTTTTTCAAAGAAGGGACTTTGGGGCCTTGCCCCTGTGACAATTTTTCTGAGCAGAATACCTTGCATATTGTTTTTTTTCTGCGACTTTTATGTTTTATTATGCAAGAAATGTATTTTGCCATTGTTAAGGTGCTGTAACATTGAGCAAGTCAGACCGGCCATGGCCTACTTGCAAACGCTTGGGTCCTCAGTGGTGTGTTTTGGGGTAGCTAGCTACATCACAGGGGCCATCGGGCGGAGAAACAAAGTACAGCTACACTAGTAACCATCCTCTACCTTTTTATTTGTAGTGAATTTTTTGTAGACAGAAAATTTGTGGTGTGACGATTTAGCAGATGAATTATTGAATTTTAAATGCAGAACTCAATGGGTGACAAACTTTTTAATCTGTATATTTGTACGCCAAGTGTAATATATTTGGTTTATGCATCATTGATAGTATTTGTTTATTTGTAATGTGTTATTGATATTATCTGTTATGTTTATAATGTGATTATTTACATCATGAAATATTGTCCTGTGCTTTGATGGTTTTGAATTTTAACGGAATAAAGCAAACCTTTTGACTTTGACTACTGCTGCTGTAGTAGCACGGAGGCAATCAGGACATCCCTTAGTGACTAAATTAAGGGTAGCAAACAAAGAAGCACACTGATGTTTATAGTCCTCTTTTTATGTAAGGAATGCCAGTGCACAATGATCCCTTGCATTCATGAACAAATGATAATCTTAGCCATAACTAGGCATTCCTAAAGTTGGTGCATCACACAATCCTTGTTGAATAGCGAGAAAGCTATTGTGCTATTCTTGTCCCCAATGGATTTGGTCTGACACATCCTTACAGGTAAGGGCTTGTAACAGTTTAGATATCAATGAGGAGTTGGCTATCCATTGCTACAATATCCAGCCACACCCAAAAATGCACACGTGTTTCTGAGTGGTAGGCACTGGAATCTGTAAGATAGTATATACTCTTTCAGATTCAATTCTTTGCTCTCTTTCTGGCAGGAGATGCCCTAAATAGCCAACCTCCTGTCCAGGAAACTATAGATTAGTGGTGGAAACCTTATGTCCATATTTGCGAAGGAAATTCAGTACGTGTACAGTGTCATTAATGCATGTCTGTTCATCTATACTGCACAATAGAATTTCATCAATATGTTGTGTTATTGTGGTGTTAGTGCTCAAAATGAAACTACCTAGTCGGGTTTTTAGAGCTTGGGAAATTATGGAAGGAGATTAAGTAAATCCTTGTGCTATCCTTTGAAATGTATATGAACACCCCTGAAATACAAAAGAAATAGATACTGGGAATGCTCATGCAAGAGAATGGAGAAAAGGGCATTCTTAAAGTCAATAACAGAAAAGTATGCTGCAGTTGGAGAAACAGTTGCCAAAATGGTCTTTATGTTGGGTACCACTGGGAAACGGGGCTCAACAATCTTGTTTATTTCACTAAGGCCATCTAATAGTCTCTAAACATCAGGTTTATTCGGGTCAGAACTTTTTTTTTAAATCATTAAGAATCGGACTGTTACAAGGGCTACCTCCTATTACTCTAATCACACCATCAGCCAGGTCAGAAGTCACCTTTTGTAACCTCAATTCACCTTCTCGGGATATTTTATATTGTTGTATCTTAGGTAAAGACGTATTTGGTTTAACTCTTATCTGTACCAGTGCTATGTTCATTAATACTACATCATTTTTACCATTTGTCTAGACTCTGGGGTTTACCTATTCTTAAAGTACAGTTGGAAGAGTAAAAATGGCGTCTTTAGTGACATAAGAATACTCAATGTCAGTAAGGCTTGCTGTCATTGGACTACCTTCTTGGTATTCCACAAATACCCCATCATGGGTGCATTTCAGAGTAGCATGCAAGTTAGTCAGTAAGTCTATTCCCAATAAAACCAAATCACACTTACCAGTGATCACGAAAGAGTGCACATTAGTAATAGGGCCAAAAATATACGTTAGGGGTGCACAGATAAGACTGGAAACCACAATGTTCAAAAAATCACATTGATGTGTTGGTGCATCCCTAGAGAGTACCTGTGGGACTGCATTTTTCGAGCTAGAGGAACTTGTGGCTCCAGTGTCCAGAAATAATTTTATTCTCCTCGCTTGTACCTGGCCTTCAACAAATGGTCCCCGTGAATCTACTATGTCCACCCATTCCACTTCTCCTCTCGGGTACCCCTATGTGACATAATCAAAGTCATAATCATCCTCAGTGATGGTAAACATTTGATAATTCTTATTATTTCTTCGATCAAAATAATTTGCCTGTATTTTGGCCATTTTTGATGTTTCTGACTTCATTGAGTCTTGATATGGATCAGAGGTGCGCTGCTGGCCTCTGTCCCTGCCTTGCGGAGCAGATCTCCCTCTGATGTTCTGTATATTGAGGCGCTCTCGCACCCAATGCTTTGACTCCACAAAATTGTGGAATGTTCCTGCATTTTTACCAGAACAAGGCATGGTTGAGTACCCTCTCCCTTTACCTCTGCCTTCCCTAAATCCACCCCTGTATTGTCCCCTACCTCTTTGTAGTTGCTGCATTAGCACCCTAATTTTGAGTTTCTTATCTTATTCAATGAATCTTTTTCTAAGTTGTCGGCATAGTAACAGTGGCAGCTCCATGAGGGAGGGCTGCCATTTGGCGTGGCAGCGCGAGCAATGTAATTCGTTTTATTTATTTATTCATTTACTTAACTCCCTTCGGCCGTATGCCAAAGTTTACTACCCCCCACCATGCCCCTCCACCTCCCTGCCCCGCCACACCGCCCGCAACACTCCCTAGAAGAGCCGCCACTGCATAGTAATGTGCTATCACTAATATTTCAGGGAATGGTTTTACTGCCCAGCATGCAACAGATTGCGTTATCATATTTTTAATTGGCTTTTGGAGGCTCTGCACAAAACAGTTCCCTAAAGCCTGTGTGGCTCCTTCAGCTGAGGTGCCCATCCCACTGTGGGAAGTGAATATTTTCTGTATTCCACTACGAAAGGCATGTACCGATTCTATCCTCTCCTGGTTGGCATTTAATAACTTTGTTCAATCCATAGTTTCCCTAGGAATTAATGCTTGCAAAAATGTTTTTATATTATTGGGAAAATCTGAAATCTTTGTAGGTTATTTGTCCATGTCCTTGTCTCACTCCCAATCTATGGTGACCTCTGCTCATTTAACTGTGTTGGTATCTGTTAAACATTTTCTCCATATCTCAGAGGGTAAAAGTATGGAGAGCATCTGATCTAAGACAGCTGGGGTCAATTGGCATTTTTTTTCCTCTACCTTGGTATGCCACTCATCGGGGTATTCTCTGATATATGGAAAATCAGTTACAAAGACACTAATTCTAATGTGGACCGAGGTGCATCTGCAAAGTACTAAGGATGTTCCTTGCTGGACCCAGCAACCTGTCTCCTGGAATATGCCATTGTTTCTTATATTTTATTGAACCTATCTATCCATTTGACTACACTCTTCAGTGCACCTAATATTTTGTCAGGTTCCATTGTATACTCTTTGACTAGTTTACCAATACCATAGTACTCTGCAGGTAATTTGACTTCAGATTCCTTTTTGTTTTCTAGGCGATGTATTTGATAGTCTCTTTTGTTTGTAATGAGAAAGGAACATATTTCGGCTAAGCCAGCATGTTTCATTAAGTTGTCAAAATCTGAAAGAAAGTTCGCCTTTTCTCGTGGGAAGAGGTTGGAATCATATGCTTGGCCCTCAGAGGTCCAGTTCCATATCCTACTACGTTTCATATTGGATAGCCTAGTCTGAATTTCATCCAAATTGTGGTTTCTGGTGATATTTATTTTGTATCACGTCCTTTAACTTCTCTTTTTCCTCTATTGTTTTATTGTTGATTTTTATTGTCCATTGTGTCCCCTCCATATATGGAGACAGGCGCATTTGTCCCATAAGGATATCTTATATCACTTGACCCTCTGATTCTTGTGGGAAATGAGGGTGTGCTGTGAAACATCCTTCCTCTTGTAAAGCATCCCCCAAACATGTTCTAAATCATTAATCTTTCTTTTTTCCCCACTAATTTTTCCTTATACTGTCTCATACGCTTGGATACTGTTTCCTTAATTTATCGCTCTCATGCTTAATCTTCCCATTTATTAAATATTTCAAATTGAATCAGTCGTACTTTATTCCTGATTTTTTCTGATAGTCTTTCCCTATGGTACTATAATTTATCAAAATCAAAAGTACCATTCACTGGAAATTGCAGGGTAGGCTCATGCATTGTAAGCCTATGCCATGTAAGTAGATATAATCTTGTCTCTAAACCATTCTTAGCTATAATTTTGCACACCGTCAAATGTTTACGGGGTAACGGCTGAACCTGATCAGGATTTACATTTTTTGTGCACAAGTTACCCATCTTTTGTTTTAACAGAAAGCCTTTATAAAGGACAACTTATTATTTCATTCACCAAGTTCAACATCACAATGTCATTTAGCTTTGTGCATACCATTCATCATACAACATTTACTTTGAAGTCTTACCAGGTCTTTATGATGGTACCTGATGTTTGCATAAAAATGTACTTTGGGTATTCAGCCTGACCAGTCCTGTTTCTCGGGTCATCCATCAGGGTCTACTTGTGGTGTTGACTCTGGGAAACACAATCCCCTCTGGAGGTGTACACTCAAAGACCAGTGTGGGACTCCAGTATCCCCTTGACCGCAGCTCATCAACTCTGGCTGGACTCCTCTGGTTGAATCTCAGCAGTGCCTCCAATTGTTTTAGGCAGAGTATCTATAAATGACAAAAAAGTATCAGAGTACAGTTGTGGAGAGTTTATTTAAAACTCAAGCAACTCCACCATACATCAGTTTAATACAGGCTTTTATACATGTGTTAGTACATTGGCTAACATGGAACAAGCATTGGCATAGGCAATAGGTCTCGCCTTTGGGACAGTTGTTGTTGCACCAAGAATATTGTGCTGCATAACTAAATACTTAGACGGTCCTAAAAGTGAGACCTATTGGCTATGCCAATGCTTGTTTTTATTTTAAGCTGGTAACTGCTAGGTTTCTGCTGTGCAACAACAACTGTTGCATGGCTAAACACTTAAAAGGTCCCAAAGGAGAGACCTATTGGCTATGCCAATGCTTGTTATTTATGTATACTACTGACCCACACTCCCATTTCCAATCATTAGAATGTTAAGGTGTTGCTCGTTGTAGCCCATGCTATAAAGCCAGTTTCTATTCGAAGATCGGTTATCCACTGTAGAGCCATTTCTTAATAACGCTGTGTTTCATATATTTTTGACGTCTGCATATAGACAGTTCTAGATGTCGGTTGCTGAGCACCAGTGGCATCCATCAGCTATCCAGGGTACTGTTTACCACTGTGCCATTGACATTATATTACACATTTCCTGACATAAAGAAATGCCTACAAGGTAGCATGTGCTATGTAATAGTGCCACCGTGTGGACTATTGTGCACATTGCAAGCACATATTTAGAATGGAAACTTTGCATATTGCATTTGCTAATGTTGCACAGCTGTAAAGCAGAATGGAAATACTGTTACTAATAGGTAAAACAAATAAATTCTTGTTAGGGCCCTAGGCTACTAAACCTATGACATTCATTTGAGCAGTGGTAAAAAAAACAAGACAAGCCCGGTGCGCGCGCAAGCGAAAGTGAAAGAATCGCGACGCTGCAGGGGAGGGGAGGGGCGGAGGAGCAATCAAGTGAGAGGAAAGGCAGATGGCGCCTGATAGGGCGCTGAAAGCTGGCGGTTGTGCCCATGCACACGAGCGTGAACGCAAGCGCTAGGTCAGCGAAAGCAGCGAGTGGTAGCACTTTTTAAAGCCCCTACTAAATGTCTCGCAGGTCAGAGCATGCGCTGGCTCTAGCAAGACCTAAAAAGCTGGATCATTTTCAAACATGACATTGCGTGCAAAGCTCACACAACCTCTAAACAATGTTTAACAGAGAAAACAAAGAGAGTAAGGTTTAGATATTAAATAGTAATTATTTAAAAGAATCTATAAATATATATGAAAGTAATAAAATGCTATTGTTAATTATTACATTATCTCTAGAAGTAGCGTGATCCGGTAAAATCCACAAAACGGGATTAGTTTAAGAGGACTTTGCAATTAGTCCATCTCTGAAGAGGGAGGAGATTTTGAGTTATGTATTAGCGCTTTTCAGTGCCACTCAAACGAATGTCCAGAGAGGCTTGGCAATCAGTACTCTTATCTTGCCTCCAGGCTGAAGCCTTTAAACTGGGCAAGAACCTGGCAGCTTCCGGCTTCCGGATATTCAATGGCTCTTATATGTGATTAGCCGGCGCAGCCACCTAACAATTTGTGGCAAAATACTACTACAGAACATGGAGATCTTCCATGAGTGGAATTAATGTGTTGCTGCAAGCTTGCTGTTCAATAAACAGGCATCTCCTAGCAGATAAAGTGCTGCAGGAATATAGCATGTGGCATGATGTGCAGTGAGCAGTGCCCATGATTTTTGGCAGGCCAGTGTCTTGTGTTGGCACGCTGACACTTCAGGCCCCATCTTGGGAGAGGCCGCTGGACAGCAGAATTTGCCCAGTCCAGTGCTATCGCCCACACCCACAACACGGCGTAGTCTTTCTCTGCTTGTGCATTCAACATGCAGTGATTGCTCTGAACGAGCCTTGAGAAGGCATTTTAGTTACTTTCATATGCAAAAAACAAACTATTTTGTGACACAAAAGGCAGCTTGTTTGATACATACTGCTAGTACTGTAGTAGTTTGGGGACCTTTTCCTTACTGTCAGCTGGGTCAGAGAGTGATACATATAACACGAAAAACAGAAACCGGAAATAGCCATTTGTTCAATAGTTGTGTGCCAGCCCACATTGTTGTCAGATTATCTCATTCATGGTTTAAGCCAAATATCCATTGACTGCCAATGTCATGTTTTTATTTATTTTTTATTTTTAGAGTTTTATATAGCGCATACTTGACCCGAGGGCATACAGCGCTTTACAAGCTTTACAAGCAGCAAATACCTGAGATACGTTTGGAGCAGATACATATACAGTGATGCTTGGTATGTGAGAAGGTGTGTACATTTTGAGGTAGATAACAGGTACACATAATTATATATAGCGCATTGCAATGCATCGCTCAATTTTGCGACCTTGCCGGAGGGGAAGTTAGAGGAAAAGTACATAGAAACAGTTTAGGAAAAAGCAAAAAAGCAAGACAGATCAGTCTGTGGGATCGACGATGTAGTTCTGGGGTAGTGGGGATAAGGACTCGTACAGGAAATTGACATTAGAGGCACAGTTTATTTGTGATGTAACTTAGAGGGTGCGAAGCCAAGTGCCCGTAGGCTTGTGAAGTAATGAAGGGGGTGGAGTTAGGTATTTGTTAGAGAATAAGAGCTTCAGTTACTTCTTGAAATGCGGGAAGGATTGGTTTTCCCGCAAGTCCCGGGGCAGGGAATTCCAGATTGTAAGAGCAGCCCTTGAGAAGGAGCGTGTCTTTGTAATGTCCGATAATTCACATGTAAACAGTGCCTATGTTCTTGCAGGTATTTGCAGTTGGCCTAAGCAGAAGGGTAGTGCCAGGTAAGCAGGTGTGCTGCAAATATCTGGAAATGCTTCTTGGACTTTTGCTTTATAGATCCCGCATCTTTCTTTCACTTATGCACGCGCTGGTCCTTTTTAGGACGCAAGATTGTGTTGGAGAACATTTTTCAGTCTGCGCAACAGCGGGCATTTGGAAAACAAAGATCTGACATTGTAAAGAAAAAAAGTTCAATGAAACAACTGAATCAAGAAGGAAGAGGTATTTGAAAAATGGATGTCTTTTAAGTGGCTATTTACGACCATGGCTCCGGGGCACCTCTTTTAAATTTAGATGTAGTGGTCTCTTGGGCTAGCACACACAAACGCTCGCTAGCTTCAGGAAAAAGCAATCAATGATGTTTGTGGCAGATTGACGGCCGTGATGCAGACCAAATAACGCGATGACCTTTGGCAAATGTCAATTACCGTCTCCAAGTCCAGCTTTCTCGATACGATATTTCACATTTTATTAAACTTTATAAGACTGCTAACATATGAAGGTCATATAAACCATTGAGGGTTTACACACAGTGTGGGAGCAATGCGAAGGGAGGAACTCGGTAATTTGAACCACCCCAAATGGTAATAATTTGCCATCCCTCACACACACAGTAGCATCACTTGAAATAGATTAAAATGTCACAGGAGAGATATTATACCGTACTAGTTATATATGACGTTTCTGCACTTGGACCTTTGGTGGGAATCACCTCGCTTTACTTTAAAACCTTTATCACAAAACCAGGCAATTGACAGATCTCTGTTAACCATGTACAGGCAAACACACAACCAATCAAAGATTAAGAGATGATCAATGGACATCCCCAAAAACATAAGAATAGGTACTAAACACATGGCGACCAATACCTTTCAGTGCCACTCTTGGGTTAGAGGGCTCTATAAACATGCTGAAAAAGAGGTAGGCTCATGTAACATAAAACAGGTGTGTTTGTAGAGCGTACGTTCACACCTGAGGTCCATTGGTTTTATTGACAAATGACAAATGTTTATTATTACTCAATCAACTGCACTCATTTGTTCAGCTTCGGAGAGATAATAGTTTCAGCAAACCTACGGGGAATGTAAATGTAGTTGAGCTTATATAGCGCAGAGCTACCCGCAGTGGGTTTCCCGGCGCTTGCTTAGGGAACCCGTCCTGATATTCCCCTGTGTGATAGCCCCAGCAGGGTATCCACAAGGTGAAAGTCAGGCATCCCGCCACGAGGGGCCGTTGTGGAGATTAAGCAAGCTATTGCCCAGAGTCGCAGAGTGTGAACCCGTGAGTCGAGAAGGTACCGGATCGAGAATTATCGAGTCCGTGGAATTTTTAGCCCAAGACCCGCCGTGGCGGGGAATTGAACCCTGGTCCAGGACCGATCTCAGCTTCCGGGTCTGCCGCCTCTAACCCCTGAGCCTGTGACCGTAGGGTCGGACACAGAATTCCTGAGGCGGATCCATTAGAATACCGAGTCACCAAATGCAGGGGGGAAAAAGTGCATATGGACCCTGGCTTGCTTTTTTCCCCCCCGAGTTTTATATAACCCAAAATTGACCCGAAGGTATCTGAGTGCTTTACATGAGCACCATTCATTTTTGTCAGGCACGTGGAAATTAAGAGGCAGATTTACAAGCCCCTTGCGCCACTTTTGCGTCACTTTTCCCATGTTAAAAGTCACTTGTAAATCTGCTCCTAAGTAATTCGCCCACAATCCCAAGTGCTACTGCCGAGACTCGAACCTGGGGCCTCATTTATGAAAAGTGAAGCATCGCTGCGTGAAAACAGCGATGCTTCACTTTTCACTGCGCACTCCTTGCGACACCAACGATGCGTCATATTTAATGTATGATGCATCATGTCGCAAGGACTTACAGATACGTCAGTATTTCTGACGCATCTGCAAGCGCAAAAGTGACGCATTGCTGGAGTGTGTCACAAAAGTGACGCAACTCCAGCAATGCGTCCTTTCACATGGGGAAAGCCCCATGTGAAAGGGCTTGCGTCAGTCTTACGCCTGCTGTGAGGCAGGCGCAAGATTTTGACGCAACAGCATCCTAAAAGTGGCGCAGTGAAATCTCATAGATTTCACTGCGTCACTATTACGAGGCTTTTTGCGGGGGAACGCCCCCTCTGCATGCATTATACCTGACGCAGGTATAATGTGGCGCAGGGGTTTAAAAAGTGACGCATCTACCTAGATGCGTCACTTTTTAAATATGGCGCAAGAAGGCGCATTTTGTACGCCGCTGGTGCGTCACAAAAAGTGACGCACCGGCGGCGCAAAACTGACGCAAGGCCTCATAAATAAGGACCCTGGTTCCCCAGATTTAAAATCCACCGCCCTAGCCCGTTAGGCCCCATCCTTGGTGATTTCTTTGGTTATCTTGACTCTGTGTTATCTCTTGTTAAATTGACTTCACAACCATTTTCAATAAAACGCACCTAATTAGGAGTTGTGCGAAATGTGTGTGTGTGTTTTTTTGTTTAGAAAAACAGGTCATTTTCATGAAATTAGATTACGCATATTCTGTGAAATGCGTGTCTCCAGTATTTCAAGTAAGGTTTTTCCTCCAGGGTAAAACTTGCACAGAAAAGTCACATAAGGTACTGGGGGGAGACTGGTTCGCGAAGAAAAGAACTTGTTTGAGAACTCTTTGTGAGGCCTTTACTACTCAAATCACTCTCATATGGGTAAATAAAAGGCAAGTTTGTGTTATGGAAAATGGTGTATATATATTGTGTAATACAAAATTGCTCAGGCCTTCACCTGATGTGCGTCCTTTTCATTTAGGGTGAACATGCTGAGTAATCTAAAGGTTGTCGCATTCCAAAATGATCTAAATATCTATCACCCCTGGTCCTAGGTCGGCGTTCTGCTCTGAATTTTTTAATATCTTAGAGCCCTACATCGATGGGCCCTGCTTAACCATTTTAGGAGATTTTTATTTCTATTTGGAAAAGCATACTTCCCTTGACACCTCCCATTTGTTAGATGCCCTATCCTCCTATGACCTACCTCTGTTAAGGACTGGGCCTACCCATTTAGCTGGCCACACTCTGGATGGAATTTTCAGCAATGATTCTCGTCTCTCTATTGGCACCCCTTTCCCTCTGTCGTGGTCAGACCACTTCGTTGTCCCTTTTTTGTTTTTCCCCTCCTCCTCCCAGTTGCCCCCAGTCCTTTCACACCAAGTGGGTCTTGAGAAGGAATTTTGGGGAGATTACTAATGACTCCCTTGCCCCTTATCTGGCCACACTTAAGCCCTCTTCCATTGGTGATGTTCACACGGCGGCTCTTGACTTCTCCAATTCCTTGACGGAGGCTGTCAACTCACTCGCCCCTGCCAGGCCCCACTATTCTGCTAGGAAACGGCCCTCAGCTCCCTGGTACTCCGAATCTCTCAGGATTCTTAGACAAGGTTGTAGAAGGCAGGAAAGGCTTTGGAGGACACATCTTGATCCTATAGAGAGGGAAAAACATAGAACCCTTCTCAAAGATTATAAATCGGCCGTACTTAGAGACAAACAGGCTCATTTTTCCAAACTCACATCCTCCCTTAAATCATCTAGTGATCTATTTAAGATAGTGGATAATCTCTCTCTCATTCAGATGCCTGACCCCATAACAGCTTCACAGGTTCTGTGTGACCAGATCTCCACTTTCTTCCATGAGAAGATCATGGATATCTACACAGACTTGGAAACTCATAACTCCAGTGCCCTCTCTGCCTTCCCTTTAACCCTCCCTGATATTCCTGTCCCCACCCCCTCCCACGCTTTTTCCCAGTTCCCCCCCCCCATCACCTCTGCTCATCTGAACTCTCTGCTGGACAAGCTTAAGTCCGGATCACCTTTGGATCCATGCCCCCTTAAGGTCCTCAAAGACTGCAGACAGACTATCCTTCCCCCTTTGATGGAGGTGATGAACTTGGCCATTTCAGAGGGGATTTAGCCCCTCTTTTGGAAATTGGCCACTGTCAAGCCCCTACTGAAAAAACCTTCCCTGGACCCCGGGACATTAAAGAACTTTCGTCCCATCTCCCTTCTTCCTGCCCCTGCTAAACTTTTGGAGACTCATCTCAACCTCCACTTCAGTTCTTTTCTTGACAGTACCAACTCTCTTGTTCCCTCACAGCATGGTTTCCGGAGGACCCATAGCACTGAGTCGGCACTTACAGTGGTGGTCGATAGCATCCGCTCTAGGGTCGACACCGGTCATACCACCTTACTGGTGTTACTTGACCTTACGGCAGCTTTCGACACCCTGTCCCCCACTATTCTTATTAACCGACTCAGTGAGCTGGGAGTCAAGGGTTCTGCACTCGATCTTCTTGCCTCCTTTCTTGACCAACGGAAGCAAAGGGTCAAGCTTGGCGAGTATATGTCACCTGTTAAGGCCGTGAAGTGTGGGGTCCCCCAGGGCTCTTCACTGAGCCCGACGCTTTTTAACATTTACGTCGCTCCTCTCGCCAGGCTTATAAGATCCTTTGGGCTGGAAGTTCTCTCCTATGCCGACGACACGCAGATTATGGCTTCCATCTCCCAATCTGTGAGCTTAACCGCATACAATTTTAAAAACTGTATGGAGGCGGTCGCCGGATGGATGCTTAAGAACTTCCTTAAGTTGAATGGCGAGAAAACGGAGGTCCTTGTTTTCGGAGGCAAAAGTGAGATCTGGTCTATGGATTGGTGGCCGTCTGTCCTTGGGGCGTGTCCTACGCCCACATTTTCTGCCCGCAACCTTGGGATCATACTGGACACCTCTCTTTCTTTGGATAAGCAGGTCAGCAGGTCTGTGTCCACTTGCTGCAATGCCCTGAGGATTTTAAGAAAGATCACTCATTACCTCTCCCCTGAGGCACGCAAAAAGGTAGCAATAGCGGTCATTGCCTCCAGACTGGACTATTGCAATGCCCTATACCTTGGCATTAGCAGTGGTCTTATCCAGCGCCTCCAGACCGTGCAGAATGCGGCTGCCCGGTTTGTTGTAGGTGCTCCGAAACGTTCCTCGGGCACCACCATCAGAAAAGACCTGCACTGGCTCCCCATGCAGGCAAGGATCAACTTTAAGGCTTTATGCCTTACTCATCGTGCCCTTAATGAATCTGGACCGGAGGCTATTCGTGCCCTGGTGGCCCATTATGTCCCTGGGAGAGCACTCCGCTCTTCCAACAAAAACCTGCTTGCTGTTCCCCGTATAGCCAAGGTCAGGTGGGGAGGAAGGTCCTTTTGCTTCCTTGCGCCCAGACTTTGGAATACGCTCCCTAGTGACCTCAAGGTGATCTCCTCTCACCTTCAGTTCCGTATGGCACTCAAGACTTGGCTATTCCAAGCAGCCTATATCTAATTCCCCCTCTGGTTGATATTTGAGCTCTCTGGTTACCATCCTCAGCGCCTTGATGCCCATGGGTTTAGTTGCGCTCTTTGTATACAAATTGCCATTAATAATAATAATAATAATAATCATCGAGCCCTATTTGTTCTAACACAAGCCTCAATATATTCAGGTGCAATGCATGTAAAGGCAGCCTATTGTGAGGCAGAATGGGTGACTTAACTAAACCCAGAGGGCCTTATTTATGAGGCTGTGCGTCACTTTTATGCCGCCGGTGCGTCACTTTTACGCCGCCGGCGCGTCACTTTTTGTGTCACCCCAGTGGCGTAAAAATGTGCCTTGATGGGCCATATTTACAAAGTAACGCATCTAGGTAGATGCGTCACTTTGTAAACCCCTGCGCCACATTCTACCTGCGCCAGGTATAATGTATGCAAGGGGGGCGTATTGACGCCAGAAAGGGTCGTAGAAGTGACGCAGTGAAATCTATAAGATTTCACTGCGCCACTTCTAGGATGCAAATGCGTCAATATCTTACGTCTGCCTCACAGCAGGCATAAGACTGACGCAGGCCCTTTCACATGGGGCTTGCCCCATGTGAAAGGACGCATTGCTGGAGTTGCGTCCCTTTTGTGACACACTCCAGCAATGTGTCACTTTTGCGCCATACAGATACGTCAGAAATACTGACGTATCTGTAACTCCTTGCACAATGATGCGTCATACTGTAAATATGACGCATCATTGGTATCGCAAGGAGGGCGCAATGAAAAGTGACGCATCGCTGTTTTCACACAGTGATGCGTCACTTTTCATAAATGAGGCCCAGAGAGTCTCTGCTTGTCCTAGAGGTGTCCTGCCAAACAACATTTTATTCTGTGCACTCTATTAGAGCTCAGAATGCACAGGCCCACAATAGTGCCAATGCTTACAGGAACAGGTTAAATTCCCCTGGACGCCCGATCGATAACTATTGCTCAAGGAGTCTTGTTAATCATATTAAGGACAGTGCTTTCCAGTTCCATCTTTGTGTGGGCAAATATGGTTCTTTCGCTTGTGAACATCCATCATCAAAGATGCACGTAAATCCGTATTATTATTTTAGAGGAATTTAAGATCGTGCATGTTGTGGCATGCACAATTGCACAATAGTGTTCCCGTCAAATATGTGCTTTCTTGGAATTTTGCTATTGGAAGTCTCTAGGTTCAGCCAGGATGTCTTTTAAAACATCTGGAGTTTTTCTCATCATACATTGTGCTTTGTTCCTCCACAGTCTCCCTGGAAGTACTGCATGAAAAATGATGTGTTATCGGACCACATTGAGTTTGTAGAGATATTACGAAATTTCCATTAAGAATGCCAGTCGGACAGAAAATGATTCCATTCACTTTGGCATCTCCCTTACAAAGACTATTTAAGAACTACTTCAGAGTCATATATTTTTCTTCGAAACAAAATAAAACTTCTACCTTCTTCGTTTCCTTCTTTTTGTGCCAATTCGAGGCCAGGCTTAAAGGCAGGTACAGCTGTCTCACTAGCATCATCTCGTCCAAAAAATGTCACACAAAAATGCCTAAATATATGGAAGATCTCAATCATCCTAAATCAATGGACATACCAATGGACATACCCACTTCAGCCATTATATTCCCTCACTTAAAGTGACTACATTTTGCCTTGTACATGTACACATATCCATAATAGGGTATCATCAGTTATTTCCATAACACTCAAGGCATTTATTGTAAGTTGCAGAGTGGACTCATCGCTATTAAGTTGCTCTGGTATGTCTATTTACCTAATAGAACAAGCAGAGGCATAGCCAATAGGTCTCGCCTTTGGGACCTTATAAGTGTTTAGTTATGCAGCACAATATCCCTGGTACAACAACATCAACTGCTGCATGGCTAAACACTTATACGGTCCCAAAGGCGAGACCTATTGGCTATGCCAATGCTTGTTTTTCCTATTGGATGGACAATAAGGGCCTCATTTATGAAAAGTGACGCATCGCTGCGTGAAAACAGCGATGTGTCACTTTTCACTGCGCCCTCCTTGCGAGACCAATGATGCGTCATATTTAATGTATGACGCATCATGTCGCAAGAAGTTACAGATACGTCAGTATTTCTGACGTATCTGTAAGCGCAAAAGTGACGCATTGCTGGAGTGTGTCACAAAAGTGACGCAACTCCAGCAATGCGCAACTCCGGCAAGCCCCATGTGAAAGGGCCTGGGGCAGTCTTACGCCTGCTGTGAGGCAGGCGCAAGATTTTGACGCAACGGTGTCCTAAAAGTGACTCCGTGAAATCTCATAGATTTCACTGCGTCACTTCTACGACCTTTCCTTGCGTCAATACGCCCCCCTTGCATACATTATACCTGGCGCAGGTAAATTGTGGCGCAGGGGTTTACAAAGTGACGCATCTACCTAGATGCGTCACTTTGTAAATATGGCGCAACAAGGCGCATTTTTTACTCCACTGGTGCGTCACAAAAAGTGACGCATCGGCGGTGTAAAAGTGACGCACGGCATCATAAATGAGGCCCTAGATGTCAAATTTGTTCTTGAAAAAATAGTCCTCGGTTCCACCATTGTTATTCCGCTGATTGATATCCAACCATCAGTTTTGATGTTACCCTTCTAGGAAACACACACAGGGCAACCCAGCCCTTGAGGGGGATGGAGCGTGTAGACCACCCATGGAGTCGGAGGTCCATCTTACTACCGCTCACGAGGGCTTTAGGAAGCTTACGAGGTGGTCTGAAAGGTAAAGACTGTTCTGGTTGGGGGGAAGGGGGGAGAGGGGTCTCTGGAGCAGAGCCAGGCCTTCATGCAGCTTGGCTCTGTGCCAGGGACCCCAAGCATGTAACGTTCAAGGAGGGCATTGGGAGCTCCCATAAGTGTGGGTGCAGTCTTGACCTACAGCCACCTACGTCAGCGTTGTCAAGGCCTGGAGACACAACCAACACATATTCAGAGGTATCTAACACGGCAGGCAAGAAGCAGGGCGCTCTGCTAGGCAGACACACTAACACTTGTTTCAGCAACGCCACAGTCAATTTTCTATAATATAGGATTGGTTGGCCCGCACATGGTGTACGCACTCTGCACTCTAGTCGTTTGAATGTAAATAAAAAAAATTATAAACAAAAATACTCATATTAAACACTGGTTTCCGAGGAATACTTCTTTCTGATGATGACAAAAAATAGAAAGTTAAAGAAACTACGGCTCTTTAGTATGTATTCCTATGGCCAGTCTCGCTAATGGTTATGCAATTAAATCAAACTTGAAGAATACTGACCGGAAGCAGGACTGTCAATTTTGGCTTCTCAAAAACAGGTACTGTTATTTTCACTACCGAGGAGAACGGAAACTGATTTAGTCGCCTCCAGAACAGAAAGCTGAGCTGCCCGGCTGGTTCTTAACCTCATAGGAGCGTCGAACGTTCAACGCCCAGTGCTGAACGTTCGAAGAACGAATGCTGGCCCGTCGGCCAACGGTCGTGCGCAGCACTGGCAAGGTAGTGCTCGCGACGACCGTTGGCCGACGGCAGCACTTAAGGGGATAAGCTAACCCAGAGCTGTACCCACTTTAGTATTTTACTCAGGTCCCATCTGACACCAGGTAAAGATATGCAAATGAGGCATTAATTCAAATCTAAATTTTTAGTAAAAAAGCAACACATTAAAAATGTATGTTTACCTAAGCACAACATCCAACAGAGAGATGTTGCGAGAGCTGAGGTAAAACTTAACAATGTCAGCCACTGAGGAGGAAGCAGAAGCATGTACACCGAACAAAAGGAAGCAAGAGGCCTTTACTCAGGCAGCAGATTACCATTAGGACTCACTCCTTCGAACATTACGCCTTTCATCCCCACTCACCCACACAATGATTTTGCTGTAGGGTGCACAATGGCAGAAAAAAAGATCTACAATGAAGGAATCTTTAATAATAAACTGTTGCTGAGCTGCCTACTTCCCCGGTGATTTATAATACAATAAACATCTGATTCTGTGAAGGCCAGTGGACTAATAACACTCCTTCGAGGGGAAACGGAGTCTGAAAGAACTCAGGGGCATATTACCAAGCAATAGCGATAATTATCGCTATGCATGGTTAGCGGGTAAAATTAAATCGCCGAGCACCGAGGATTTTTACCGCTGAGATACCTTAATATTATCAAGGTTTATCTCAAAAGCGGTAAAAATCCTGCGAAATGCATGAATATTGCTGAAAAATCAGCGATATTCATGCATTATCGTTACAATGCTCTTAGCCATGTTATCCACCTTCCATTGGATAACATTGCTAAGAACTGCTTTTGGCAGGCGTTAGCTTTTGGAGATATTCGCGCTTAGCGCAAATATTTCCAAAAGTAGATAATAGGAGATACCGATGTTAGCGACTGTTTCCAGTCGCTAACATCTTGGCACACCCACTTTGAATGTCATTAGCGATAATTATCGCTGACATGCAAAGTGGGCCCCAATATGATCGCTATCTCCTTAAAGCTGCCGCTAACTGGTGTTAGCGACAGCTTGGTAATAGGGCGATAAAATTATCGCCGCTTTAGCGGGAAAAATTCCCGCTAAAGCGGCGATAAGGCCCTTGGTAATATGCCCCTCAATTCTTCCCATCTCCAGCGCCATAATAGTGAAATGAGCATCTATAAATGTTCTAAGAGTATCTCTTTGCATCTTTTATAGCGTGTGTGTATTAATCTGAAAAGATTATTAAGAAGGAGTCATTGCTATGCAAAACAGCGCTCAGGCTCTTTCTCTTGCTTTTCAACAGAGTGCAGTATTTGGCCAATAGGACTGGCCCCTGCCACAAGTATTCACAATTTATTTATTTTGTTTTGGAACTATTACGCAGGTCCACAAAAACACACTAACACATTAAAAAAAAAACATTGCATACAGTACAAAATTCCTTCATTATAATTACTATAACATGATGTCAAACGTAATGTGAAATGTGCAAATAGTGCTATAATACGTAAAACAATCACATAACCGGCCAATAAAATTTCTTATATACATACTAAGTAATGTGGAAACGATGCAATGAATACATGGCTCCTGCCCCTCATCAATGAGCCAGCTAATTTGGCAAAAAAGGTTAAAAAAAAAAACACCTAAACGCAAGCTCACAAAAACATGCAACACCCCCACCCCCCAGCCTGACAACAGCAGCTCAGAAAACATGCATTGGCCGCAGCTCTTGGATCCAGCTGACTGGCAGGGGCGCCCCACAGAGGAGTCCCGCCTCAGTAAAGTGCTCTCCGGTGTGCGCGACGGCCATCAAGGCGCATGATGCTTTCTGTGCAAGTCAGTCGCCTCACCTTTCCAGGGTTCTTCAGTGGTGCATGTTATTGGTTTAACACAAGCACAGGAACAGGACCTTCTGTTTGCATGTTTAAAAAACAAAAATCACATCACATCAGAAGCTGAAGAAGAGAACTCACATCACGTCAGAAGCTGACAAAGAGGGAGGGGGACCAGAGAGGTGGTACTGAGAGCAGAGAGAGAGAAGGGGTGGAGGAGCATGGCTTGATGAGCTATTACAAAAGCCAGATGGCCTGTGCACGTTCACGTGCGTGTGACAGCACGCTGGTGGCCGGCAAAAGGCTTTGGTAGCACTTTTAAAAGCCAGCTACTAAATGTCTCCAGACAAGCACATGCGCTGGCTCTAGCGAGACCTAAAAATGAGCACAAGATTTTAGGGTATTTATTTATTTATTACATTTGTATAGCGCATTATCACCGATTGGTCTCTAAGCGCTTGTACTGAGAAACTGATCATTACAGAAAACAGGCAACCGAGTTATATCAAACCCCACGCTTCTCGAAAGAGCATCGTTTTTAACATTCGCCTAAAAGGCAATAGATTTGGTTCTTTCCTTAAGCCTGATGGTAACTTATTCAAGGCTGCCGGCAGGGTAGTTGAGAAAGCACGTCCACCGAGGGTGGTCATGCGGTAGCGCGGGCTAACCAAAAGAGTGTCCTCAGACGAGCGCAGGGTCCTTCTGGGGATATACTGCACCAGTCTGGCTTTAATGTAGCTAGGCGCATTACCATAGACCGCCTTGTGTGCGATGCACAGACCTTTGAATAAAATCCTCTGCCTAATGGTAAGCCAATGTAATTGGCATAAAAGAGGAGAGGCATGCATGCTTCTAGATTTCCCAAAGATCAGTCTAGCTGCATCATTCATCACTATTTGCAGTCTCGAAAGTTGTTGCTGGGGGAGCCCAACATAGTTCCCATAGTCCAATCATCCTAAGATCATTGCGGACACCACCGTCCTTAACGTAGAAAAGGACAGCATTGGAGAGATTTTCCGGAGTTGCCTTAGGAGGCCAACGCATGTGCCTACCACCGACGACACTCGGTTTTTCATAGATAGATTACCATCAATGTGGATGCCCAGGCTTTTCACCACCCTCGCTGGTGTCGGGGTCCTACCCAACTCCCGAGGCCAGAGGAGATCGTTCCAGGGATTGCCCGAGATGGTAATGGGCAATACTTCGGTCTTCTCTGGGTTGATCTTCAGGGAGTTGGAGGACATCCAATTACTCGTGAATTTTAAGATGTTACGTAGCCTAGCTTGGGCTCCAGGTGAATCCTCAATTTGTATGATAATCTGTGTGTCGTCGGCATAGTTGTAAATTTGACACTCCATCTGATTTAGAGCAGAGATCAGTGGCTGTAAGTATATATTATAAAGGAGCGGTGAAAGGGCAGATCCCTGCGGCACTCCACATGTTATAGCCGCTGGTGTAGAGACCAAATCTGACAGCTGGACCCTCTGCGATCTTCCCTGCAGGAATGAAGTTAACCAGCCCAGCGCGGTCCCCCCGATGCCCAGATCTCTCATGCGTTTCAACAGTAGGTTGTGACTCACCGTGTCAAACGCGGCTGAGAGATCTAAGAGCACCAGGGCCCCGGGGATCTTTTTGTCAGCTCTACATCTTAGTTCGTCCAGGATGGATACCATCACCAGCTCCGTTCTATGATGTTTTCAAAAGCCGGCCTGATTTCGCTCTAGCAGAGCGTTGGTCTCTAAATGTTTTGAGAGGTGTATCAAAACATGCTGCTCAATCATTTTGGCTAAGAAAGGTAATTGAGAGATGGGCCTGTAGTTTTTTAGATTTTTTGCGTCAGCCCCCGGTTTTTTGAGAAGCGGGATCAACCTAGCCTCTTTGAAAGATGTTGGGACCTGTCCCATCTCTACGGATCTATTGAAGAGGGTAAGTACATCCTCTTCAAATCCTGACATCGTGAGCATAAAAACACTGGGTGGGCAGGGGTCTGCCTGAGAACCAGAGTTTACTCTCTCTGCCAGACTGGCCAGGGTCTCCTTCGTGATCAAGGGTAATGTGTTTATAAAGTGGTGTACCTCTGGGGGATCCTGCGTAATATGTAATGGACAATCAAAAATTGGCGTCCGGGATATTTCACCCTGGAGGTCTTCAATTTTTCTTATAAAGAAATCCTGGAAGTTCTGGCAGTCTTCCTGGGAGAACTCTGGTTTCTGCTCTTTGATGTTTCTCAGTTCCTTGAGTACTTTGAAAATTTCTTTCTGCGGGACCCGAGCTGTCGCTATTCTGTTCTCAAAGAACTCTGCTTTGCGAGCTAATAGAGCCTTTTTGTAGTGGGCAAGCTCCTGCACATATAGGTTCCGAGTATTGATATTATAGTCCCTCCTCCAGGCTCTCTCCACCTTTCGGAGCGCCTGTTTCTTAGCTCTTAGAGTTTCGTCAAACCAGGGAGCCCCCATCCCTCTATCCACCCATTTCACCTTTTTTGCTGGAGCAACAGCATCAATGGCATTCTTCAATTTACCAAGTAATTTTTGACTGCCAGCCTCAGCATTCTCATTGGCTATATTTAACTCGGCTGAGTTTGATAGGTGTCCAACCAACTCTTCCTTGTTGATGTTATTCCATCTTCTTACCATTTTCCACACAGTTCTCTGTCTATTCCCTACCCGGTTAATCTTCCTCTGACCTGTGATTAGATAGTGATCCGACCAGGCACACAGTGCAGTAGTGATATGGTCTGGCAAGGGATCTGTGATCCATACCAGATCTAATGTATGACCTTTGTCATGGGTGAGGCCGGTCACTATTTGATACATACCTAAGGTCGTTAAAGCCTCTTCAAGGTAAAGAGCTTGCCCTACCTTTGGGGAGAGCTCCCAATAGAAGTTAAAGTCTCCCATTATCATCAAGTTCTCATACTGGGACCTGAGGTCATGCACGACCTCCAAAAAGTGATCCAGAAAGGTTGGTTCAGCCCAGGGAGGACGATATAACAATAAGATGACCCAACAAGTGGTGCCCCTCTCGAATTTCATTCCCAGAGCCTCTGCTCCACCAGGATTTTCCGCACATACTCTTTCAGTCTTCCAGCAGCTATTATATAGGAACGCTACCCCCCCCCCTCCTCTCTTAGTGCCCATACGATTGAGGCAAATGGGCTCAAAATTCGGGGAGAGAGAGGCCACCAGATTAGGTGTTGAGGATTCCTCCAGCCACGTTTCTGTGACCTCATGGATATCAACGCCACCGTCCTGTAATAGCGAAAACATTTCTAAATTGTGCCTCTGTAGGGAGCGAGTATTTAGCAGACCGTACTTCAAGGTAGTGTCCGCTGTCCGGTATCAAAATAATATGTGGAAACGCCTATAGTCAAGCCACACCCCCTCAGCTTTTTGTTTGAGATTTCAAGAAATTGTATCTTGAGACTAGAAATGGACTTCTAGTAACAACTTAAGGAACTGCAGCAGCTTTGCAGCTGTTACACTACTTACCGATACACTGGTGTTGCATTTGCATGTATTAATTGCATGCAAACATTCTAGGATGTTTGTGTCATCCCGGGACAGTTGTGCAGTTGCCATTCTCTAAGCATGGGCGAATTTTGCGAATTTGCGATCCGCGAATTTGCGGATTTGCAAATTTGCGATCCGCAAAATTCGCGAATTTGTGCGAATTTGCGGATTTTTTTATTTTTGCGCGTTCGTGGGGTGCTTGACGTGTTCGCAGGGTTTTTTTTGTGCGAGACCGCGATGCGCCCTCTGGTTCTTCACTGCCACCCTCTCGTTTTTTGTGCCCTTCTGCCCTCTGCCCCACTCGTTGTTGTGTCCTTCTGCCCTCTGCCCCACTCGTTGCTGTGCTCTTCTGCCCTCTGCCCCACTCTGTGACCTTCTGTCCTCTGCCCCACTCCTGTTTTATTTTAGAATGGCGCCAGCAAGCTGCCAGCGCCATTCTAAAATAGTTACTAAGTTATTTTCATCAGGAAGCACGAATAGATAAAATAAAGCAGGTGCTCGAGCAACTGCATTTTATCTATTAGTGCTTCCTGTTGAAGCTAACTTAGTAACTATTTTAGAATGGTGCTGGCAGCTTGCCGGCGCCGTTCTAAAATAGTTACAAGCTTGAAGCTTGAACTTTTGCCCCCCGGATCCGTTCCGCTCGCGGATTCGCAGATTTTTGGCAAATTCGCAGGAATTCGCGGATCGCGAATTTGCCGAAACTCCGCAAAATCCGCGAGCGGAACGGATTTTGCGCCTATGCTTACCATTCTCCACTGGTGTGCACAACCTAACTCCTAAAAGGAAAGGGAAAGTTTAATGATAGAAGTCATTCCATGTTAAATGTGATCTTGCAGATGTTAATATGTTTGTTTATTGCACTTGTCAGAGGAAAACTTGGACCTAGATGCAAAGCAGTACGTAGCTGCTCAAGATGTCAATGTTGTGTGCCTTTTTCATAATTTGCTCTTCCAAAGTGTAAGCATACACGCAGGAAGGGCTCTGATGCCATTGTACTGTTCTGCCAGGACCTCTCATCATGGTATAGTGCAACAAGCTTTCCATCTCCATTGCACTCTGCTGTGAAGGCTTCTGCTGGTAGTAAAGCACAACTGCAGCTTTAAATCTCCATCTCCATTGTACTTTTCTGTAAGGACGTCAGTTGGTAGTTGAGGCAACACAAAATGCATCTACATTATACTCATCTGAGGACCTCTGCTGGTAGTATATTACAACTGCAACTTTCTCTCCCCCTTGCACTCTTCAGTGAGGACCTCTGTTGTTAGTATAGTGGAACTGCAGCATTGCATCTCAATTACACTATTCTGTGAGGACCTCTGTTTGTAGTATAGCACAACTGAAGCTTTCCATCTCCATTGTATTCTTCTGTGAGGACCTCTGTTGGCAGTAAAATACAACTGCAGCGTCCCAGCTCACCCTCCATTGTACTCTCCTGTGAAGACATTTGTTGATAGTAGAGTGCAACAAGTCTTCCACCTATATTGTTCCCTTCTGTGATGACATTTGTTTGTTTTGAAGGGCAACTCTAGCTTTTGAGTGCCATTGTCTTCTCCTCTGAGGGCAACTGTTTGCAGTCAGGATAAAAAGCTATCCATTTCTGTTGTATTTTCATGTGAGGACATCTATAGGTTACATAGTGTACTTCAGCTTTCCAGCACTAGTCTGAAAACAATTGGACCTAGATGGAAAGTAATGCTATATCAATCAATCAATCAAATAGCTTTATTTTGATAACAAGTATCATAAAAGTGTCAACATTCTTACAGTCCATCCGAGTTATCTTTAAAGCCATAATGGTGAAAATGTGCAAATCCATGAAAGCATAAACAGTTGTCACATTGACAAATCAGTAACAATAACAAGCTATATCAAACAAATCCTTAGTTCAAAGATAAAATTGATTTGGTTCCAACCTTAAATACTAAAATAGAACATTACATTTAAAATGGTTATTTAAAATGACAGTGCATTATAATTTGGGCAAGTAAATTGAGCTCAGATAAAAGATAAAATAAAACCATAGTGTTTTGTTAGACCGCCCTACGTAGGGATTTGTGCCTTACAATCCAGACACAGCTTAGATACTTATCCACGCCACAAGCAAACAGAGTTCTTGGATCAGACATCAGAATGCGCAAAGCAGCACAATGGTCAGAAGTGCCCAGTTGTCTACAAAAAGGTTTTAGCCATCTCGATCTTGCCTTTTTGTATGCTGGGCAAGCAAACATGAGATGGGTCATGGTCTCAGTCTGTACCTCACACCAGGGACAACCCCAACTGACTGGCAGAGGGGATCCACTTTGCAGTTAGTTTGTGGACCAAAAGTGAGCCCACCCTAAACTGTATATAAAGCGCCCTATCTTGTGGTGCCTGGATAAAATCTAGATATGGTTTTAAGCATATGTGCTGCTTATGTAGATAGATATCTTCTGTAAGCCTTCCTGCTTTATAATTGCTGAGCTCCTGCATATCAACCCAGGCCCAATAGAGTGTTTTAAGCTCAACCTTGCTTGGGGGATTTTGACTTTCCCATGATTCATTAAGGCCAAGGGCGATAAGTGATAACATTATTTATCAAGCTTTCTCTTTGATTACTGTTAGACCTGGCACCATTGGCGTGGGTCTCCCTTCCATTTTTCGCTGTTGTCTCCTCTGTTTTGTGCTGGTATTAGATGCTCTGGGCGCTGTGCCACTGCCATTCAGTGCCACAGCACAAATGCTCCCTGTGTAAATATGACTGTGAATTGGTATATCCCTGATTGGCTTATTTGGTTTACCTGTTAGTCCCTAGTAGTGTGGCCTGTGTGTGCCCAGGGCTGGTAACCCAAATGCTGCTGGTGGGCCTGCAGCGCTAGTTTGCGCCACCCACAGAAGCAGATTGTAAAGTGTTCCTCAGACCTGCCACTGCAGTGTCTGCATGCAGTCCAGAACTGCCATCTTGGCTGTGAAGTGCCCAAACTTCCCAGCCCCTGAACCTTCCCTTGGCATCATGTCAGTCACCCTATGGTAGGTGCATTGTGTGTGTAAGGTAGGACATGGCTTCCTATGTGTAGCATGTCCGGGTAGTGAATTACCCTCCATTTTGTTTTTCACTGCTGCAAGGCTACCTGTTCTCCATAGGCTAGAATGGGCAGACTGGCTATTACATCTTATTGTCCTAACTGTCCTAGGGAACATGGTAGAAATGTGAGTTTGGTATGCCTGAGCTCAGAATAATAAAATACATATGGTTCTAATATTCTGTGTTTGAAAATACCACTATTAGAAAGTAGGTATTTTCTTGGCTAACCCTCCAGTGTGCTCTGCTGTTATGAGTATTGGCTGTCTGGGTTTAAAGGGGCAAGGCAGGCTGAGTCAGACCTGGGTTGAATAGAGAGATCTGCATTGAGTACTGGGGAGGGGTGGCTCCTTGACCTGAACAGGGCTGTGCCTGGCAAGGTGAATGCTGGCTCCACCTCCTACTGTGCGTCTGATGGCAGACCCCCTCTTTCTGAAAGGAAGGATGCAACCTGGTAAACAAAGTGCCCCAGGCCTGAGCAAAACTGGTTCTGGCTGGGTTCAGTGACTAGAGACTTTTGAGAACAAAGACTTTTGGGGTATAAATATCTGTGCCCAAACCCCTGATTTTTGTATTGCTCCTGGATGTCAAGAAGAACCTCTGTCTGTGTTACTGAAGGAATCTGCAGGAGAGGACTGTCCTTGTGCTTGTGGGCTGTTTCTTGAATTGGCCTGCAGTAGTTCCCCTTGGACTTGGAAGAAAAGGGAAAAGGACTTTTGAGAGACTTTTATTTTGCTAAGCAATCACCCAAGGGCTAGAAGAGAGCTAGCCTCCTGCTGGAGTCACAGGCACATCTGACTCCCCCACCAGCCTCCTGAGTCACCCAGATAATAAGGCATCCCGAAGGCTGCCCTCTCCCCATAGTAGTGGCTGGTATAAAAAAAACAAGTATAACCCGACTTAAAAAGTGGGACTAGGCTCCATGTTTCCTGGAAAATGTAGATGCCATGTCCCTCAATCAGATCATTCCAGTCAGGTAATAACAATTTGCTACGAAGCCCTGCCACATTACAGGAAATGATTTTGACCTGGGAGAGGGGGGGCTTATCACATAAAGGGGTTTGTTAGATCAAAGGCAGTGGGGCAGAGGATACGACAAGAGTATCAGTAGATGATACTGCCCCTTGACCCCTCAAATTACAAACAGGATAGGTACTGTGGGTAACAGGTCCCGAACTAATTAATGTTTGTTCACGATCAGTGTATAGTGTTAGGGGCACTTTAATTGTTGTCTAAAGGGATAGTTTGCGGTTCCTAATGTGGTTTGGGGTCATATTGTAGTCAATCAACAGCTTCAAATGAGGTCCCCCCTAGTGTGGGCAACATTGTCACACTATCATGTGCCCTGGCAGCAGCAATTGTTGGGAAGCACCTAAGCTGAATGGCAGAAGAGTCTGGGGGGCAAGTCCGGTACTCCAGTGCCAAATGATTTTCAGCCAGGTTAGGGTTAGTCAGAATAAGTTCGATACAGTCCAAAGATTGGTTATAGAAGGTGCATCTCCATGCCCTAACTATATCCTCCCTTATCACTGACCGACATCCCCTAACATGGCTTATCCAGTGTATGGACTTGTTTTTCAAAGAGTCTTCATTTTCATAGCCACCATGTATAACAAGCTTAGGGACGTTGACCATGAAGACTGTCCTCGCTTGTACAGGGTGAAGGCTGGATTGTTTGCTCAATTAAAAGTGATCTTTGGTACCCAAGCGTGTAGTTGCTAATGTGTTATTAAGTATTCTACAGTTTGTGTTAACTTGGGAAGAAAGTTGCTTTTGCTGAATATTAAACAAGTTAGTTTGAGGGGGGCCTACCTTCCTGGAGATGAGAACCGTGGGGGCCTGTCGGGGTGGGGCTGTAGGAAGGGGAGACAGACCATTGTTTGTTAAGTCTCCTATTTGTGGGCAGTTTTAGGTTGCCGATGTGGATATGAATTGGGTCAATTCCAGCTACTGGAATGTGCGTTTTATTTTTCGAGGCTAACAATTTGACAGTGGCCAT
Source organism: Lissotriton vulgaris (assembly GCF_964263255.1). Classification (NCBI taxonomy): domain Eukaryota; kingdom Metazoa; phylum Chordata; class Amphibia; order Caudata; family Salamandridae; genus Lissotriton; species Lissotriton vulgaris. The sequence continues at coordinate 119,963 of NW_028246878.1, read as the reverse complement.
AAGCTCCTCAATCATCAGCTTTATTGTACCTAGCTCCTCTATGAGTGAATTAACAATCTGAAAGAGAACCTGGGGCGATGAGGCACAGTTTTCAGCTAACTCAATCAAACTCTCCATAGTGGTCGGGGTTAAAGATTGGGGCGTTTCCTTCCAGAACAATCAAGCACATCAGCCAATGCTGCAAACCTATTTGAGCAAATAATAGAGGGCTCAAAATGGCATGTGGCAACATGAACTGGAGAATTAGGGGCTGGGGAGGGATATTTTCCAGCTGTCCCGACTTGGGGCCTAGTTGAGTGGCCTTGCTACAGCCTGGGGCATCTTTACTTTGGGGTTTCTGAAACATTGAGGGTATAATTGTTGGGCGCAAGGGGATAGGTCTCTTTTCAGGCGTAGGATTAGTGTGGTCAATGGATGCTGGCAACTCTTCTCCTAATATCCCTTCGCATTCCGTGATGAGAGTATCAATTCTATCCATCACACAATTATTAGTAGTGTTCCTGAGAGCTTTTCTTGCCTTTTTCCCCTTGCCCACCCCACCAGTAAGACCATTTACCCCCCTATGTCCTCGATGGTTTTCCTGTTGCCCATTATTAGGCCTGCAATAGATGATTGCGATCAATACTTTCTAGAGACCAGCCTGTAGCTAATTCCCTAAAGGGGAAATCTTGTTGTCAACAAAACGAGAACAAGGATTTACAGGTGTAAAGTTTGTAGAATGCATCTAGTCTGCAAGGGAGTTTGCCTAGGGAGAAAAAATAAAAATAAAAATAAACAAGGGATTGCCAAGAATTGGCACAGTCCCACGCCGCAGGGGTAGGGGCAGCGCTTTATAGCGCGATGGTCACGCCTCCCCCCACGGCAGCTGTAGGAGATTTGGGTAGAGCAATGCACCCTGGGACTCTGAGTCCTACCAAGGTGTAGTAACAGCAGGGACCCGCACAGATTAGAATCCGGGAATAGGCAATATTTGACAGCAAACAAAGACAGCAGAGCTCAATGATATAGTCTGTCCCCTTTCTTCGTCTTGCTTCAAAGGTCCTCAGGGGGTGGTCCTGTCTTGAACTTCTTGGTCAGGGGCGTCCCTCAAGGAAAGAAAACGGGATTTGATGAGGATTGTGTCATGATATGGAAGCTTAAGGGGAGTTAGGGAGTGAAGGGAGGGTTACACAAATCACCCGGTTTTACCACCACCAGTGTCGCTCTATGTGCGAGGGTTTGTATGGGGCTAGGCTATTTATCAAGCACTGGGCTGGACTGGGAACCACAACCGGCCCTGGCAAAGTGCTCGGCCGCCCCCCCTCCCCACTGGGGGGGTTGTTGGAGGTGCCGCCGAGCTCTTTGCGGGGGCCGGTTTTTGGCTGATTTTGGTACAGGGCCAATTTTGCAGCTATGCTGCAAAAACGGCCCTGTAACAAAAACGGCCCCAGGGGCCCAAAACTAGCCCCCACCCATGCGGAGCACCGGGGAATTGCTCGGTGCCCGCTTTGGCCAGTCCGGCCCTGATCACGCATAGTTATGCGAACAGTCACCCACCCTGTGCACAGCGCAGTTAGGGCTTTTCTCCCTTCTTAATTGGAAGTGTGCTATTAAATTCAGTGCCCGTTTTAAATATGCTGCTGAAGCAAGCATGTACCTCAGCGAGCCAATCTCCTCCTGGAGTGTGGCGAGACAGCTCGTAGTGCCGGACGGGATCCGGCTCCCTTCTTGGCTTGGCCTCATGGGGATTGGTTCGTCGGCGGGCGGCAGCTGTCTTCTGTCGGGTTCCAGGTGGTCTCTTCGTTCTCATATGCATTTTCTCAAGATGGCAACTTAGTCAGTGCACATTCATTCATTTGTTTTTTATGGTGCTTGTATGGTTTCACATTTACAAATAATCAATATAGAAGTTTCCTAACTCAATGTTCCGAAGCCTATGTATAAATATTTCAAGACGGCCAGTTTTATTTTATTTTTGCTTTGATATGCTGTTAATAACTGCACAGTCATAAATGAAACATTGCAAATAATTGAATGCAGGGAAAACTTTCAACTGGATAAACTATAAGTGTTCACACAGGAACAGGTGCGATTCTCACAATGTGCTGCCTTCCTCTAAATTTTATGTCTTTCCTGCTCTTCTTCAGCATTAATCTTTTATAAGAGGCTGTTCATCTCAGCTCCATTTCTCTCTCCCCACTACATAAAAACTTTATATGAGCATACCTGTCTTCCTTGTAATACGATGCCAGTCTTCCGTCTTCTTTGAGGACCTCTATTAGTAGTATAGCACAGTTGCCGCTTTCTCATCTCCATTGTATTCTTCTGTGAGGGCATCATTTGGCTATATATTGCAACTTCAGCTTTCTAGCATTTGATTTCCTTGTGAGGGACCCTTCTGGTTGCATAGGAAAACTCTAGCTTTGCTAGTCTTAGCTTGGTTGCCATTATCTACCTCATGATGTTCTGGGTAAAAGGAGCACCCGCCTTTTAAATCTTCGGTTCTATGGATTTTCATGTCTACTGGTTTGCCAAAAACAAATACATGATTCTTGCTGCAGTGCAAAACTGAAACAAATATTTCAATATAATCCATCAATGAGATAAATAATTAAATGTGTGATGACACAATCAGCTCTTCAAATATGAAATACTTTCTCAAGCATTTAACAAAAACCACAAGTACACATCTAATTTGATACAAAGATGTCGGACTAAAACACAACTGTGGGATGGTTGATCCAAGATGTATTTAACAATGTCTTAAGCCAATAGTGGAAGAAGGCTGACCTGGAAGCCCTTTCTATATGTATGGAGTATGTATTGAATACAATATGTTTCCAAAAAATGGTGCATGCATCATTACACACCAAACCTAATACTCCTGAAAGCACCATTACATGTGAAAGGTAAACAGCATACATACATTCTCTTTATTATATTAAATATATAATGCATTCAATATTGCCATTTATAAGACATACTTGAGGTCAGGTTTATTGGCATGGCCAATATGTGTTGTGGAAAGTCAGCCCAAATTACAATTGATGCCCAGGCTGCTGGCGCAAGACGCCTCTTAGTTCCCATCCTGAATAGTTCCCAAATAAAGAGACGGGCGCTGGAGGCAGGAACACAAGAACAGAGTTTTATTTCTCATGAGGAGAGCCTGTCATTTCGGACACGAAACACAGTGTCTTTCGGGAGGTGCTCTAACAAGTTCTCTGAGGCATCGCCTTTTATACATCACATACATTCCTTATTACAATAACGACATTGTGAGGCAAGGAAAAGACATCCCCGACCCCTCCCCGTTCTGGCGCAATCCAACACGTGGCTACAGTACAGGTCCTCACACCATACAATGGGAGGGGGCTATTGCTCAGCTGAGTGTTCCGCTGATTTCTTTGGAATGTGTGCGCCTGATCGATTCTCGGAGGGGTGGGGAGGTCATGATCAATAGTAGCTCTTTTGAAGAGGGACGAGTGCATACAGTGGTGGGCAATGAACTGTATCCTCAGGCGAAGGGGATGACCAGTGGTCCGTGCGGACAATCGGGCTCAGTGGAGGGGTCATCAAGGGAGGGGTATTCATAGGAAGAAGGGAGGTGATGGTCAGGCACGGGGTGTGATTCCCAGGGACAGAGTCGCACAGAGAGAGAGGTCTTATGACCCATATATGAGAGAGCGGGGGCAGTCAGGTACAGCTGGGGGGGGGGAGTTATGTCAGCTGAGGCGAAGGATGCTTCTTCAAGAGGAAATGGGGGGGTGCGTGGGTCAAGCAGGAGGGTTACTTTTCAGAGCAGGGTCGCGCAGAGGGAGAGGGTTTTATGGTCTGTGCATATGAGAGTGGGGGGGTGTTCAAATACGCGCAGGAGGGAAGCCGGGGATTCCAATGAGCGGGCAAAAAGGCCATGGTGCCTAAAATGGCTGTCATGTATATATGGGCACGGGCTTTTACTAGCGGGATGGTGCGGTCAACGTTTCACGGTATTCATGGTGCCTACAGGGAGGGGGATGGGAGAAGGCAAATGAACGCCGCTTATGTGCATTAATATTGCTAATTTCCACAGTCGCCGCTTTTAACATGAGTAAGTTAATTTCCTAACTAATGGGCGTACATATAATACATGTGTGGACGATGAGATAGCGTTTGTCATATACCAGTGAATTGCATATAACCATGGCACAATCGATGCGGTTGGTGGAATGCAGCACATATGAATTCACAGTTGCTGGGTTACTTATACAAGCCTAGAGTTCAGCTTACTACATAGTATAAATGTTCTGACTTTCTTTTCGGTGGCATCAACGTACAGCTTTTAAAAGTGACCGAAAAACATTTTGAAAGCAATACAAAGTGGTTGAGGGCGGAATTCAGTTTGACACAAGTAATTTAGTCAAATTGATGGGTGCCTTCGTCACAGTGTCTTTTTAGCAGTGAGCCATCACTGGTAGGCTCTAGTCCGTTTTCTTTCGTTGGCGCTGTTGAGCACCGGCGGTGGAGCTATAGGTCCAGCTCGGATCTATCCTTACGCGTCGCAGGGTGCGGTCAGTCCTCTGCTGGTAGACCACAGTCCTGTTCCCTAACCAATTCTTTAAGGGTGCCTTATGCTCGGCACCTGTATTTCCTTTTTCCTTCTGTGGCAAACCCCATTTCCATCTGAATGCTGTTCTTCTCATCTGAGTCAAAAAGTCATGTGGAAAAGAGGGGGTGTTGGATAGTTGAGGGAAGAGAGGGCGGAGTGGGGTCAGATCTTTTCTTGGACACATCAAGGGACCAAGGGAACGAGAACGAGCAGGCAGGCCCATCAATCGGACCCAAAAGGGGGCGAAGACTTCAGGCACACGTGGGTTAGCAGACTGAGGGCTTCAGGGCAGCCCGTCAACTTTTCATTTTCCACGTTTGAGATTGCTGTCTCGTCCCGTATCTTGTTGCTCTGCAGCTCCACCTTTGGTCGAGGTCACATGTGTTTCAAGATCCGCAGCCAGGCTGTACGTCACGTCCGACCCTTCTCCTCCGATGATCGTATATCTTTGAATGGGTACAAAACAAGTTTTAGAGAACAAGCAGGAGAACACATTTATGCATTTGAATTCCGCCCTCAATCCTACGCACTTGGGCGCTACGTTCATTGGTCACAGTCAGAACCCTACCACCATGAAGTACACATGTCGGCACTCCTACTGTGTTGTGCCAAGTCTATTTATCGTTCATTCCGGCTAACCCTTTAAAAAACAGGGCAGGGATGCTATCATTGAGAGAGGGGGGGGGGGAGAAACAGGCTTTCATCGAGGAGCAACAGTTAATCAAGGTCATCGGTTATTCTTCGAGGACAGCTGATATGGAGCAGGGGTCAGGGAGAGGCGGGGACGCTTTGGACATTCGCGCTTGAGTGCAGAGGGGTGGGGCAATCTGGGCAATGGGGATCAATCTGGACATTGGAGCTTGTATCTCTAACGAACTAAAAAATAGGATGCCATTGACATATAGTCCCCCCATAAAAGGGCCAGATTAGGGGACATCAGCCGTCTTACCTGTCCCTTCCTTCTTAGCCAATTCAAGTTCTTTCATTTTTGCAGAAAGGAGAGGTAGTAATATGGCGAGTTACAATCATTTTAGTTTCTGTCAATTTTGCTGAACACCTTCGCGTTCAATAAGTATCCAATTAGGCTGGTGCCGGCGGGGCACAATTTTACCACAAAAAGGAAGAGGCAATAGGGGGGGATTCTCATAGAGAGTGAGAGTCGTCCGTATTCTAAACGAGCCATTCCGTACACGTATGACATGTAGAAAGGTAGAGAGAGAGAGAGGGAGAGAGAGATAGAGAGGGAGAGAGAAAGAGAGAGACGTGTACGGTAATAGGTCATTTAGTGCGCTCACAACACAGAACGGCAGGGGTCGGGTAACACGGAAACGCAATCAGAGGGTAGACATAAACCCATACATTACATACACACAAACTCAGACAAGGGAAGACAGTACGTGTGTTACATACAAAAATTCACGACAAAACATAGAACAGTTATTGGCCCAAAAAAAAATCTCTTTCTGCATGCTGCGCATCTTTAGTATCCTATTTATCTACGTTCTGAGCTCTTTTTACCTTTTTCCTCCTTTCCCTTTCGTTTGCCATCTTTGCGAGTGTTCTCGGTTACTAATACTTACACCTCGGTCAGTTGGTCAGGAATTAACCTGGTCGGGTTACTACTCACGGTGGGATCTTTGAATCATTTTTCCTTTTCTCCCTTTTGGCGAAAAGGTTCTCCAGGCTGAGGCGACGGAGGGCGTTAATCGGGAGAACAGTCGGACAGCTTAGCTATATCTATCTGGGTGCGAGAAGGAGGTGGTACACGGTCTTTAAACATTAACAACATTCCTAATCTTCCAGACGGGCGGTGCTTAGGCAAACCTTACCCCGGAACTTTCCTTGTCCTTTCCCTATCTAGTTAAAACGTCATAGTTGCATTATCTGGCGCGCTGGTTCGAGTCATAGTCTGTCATATCGTACTAACCCGTCGAGTATCTACGTCAGTCCATCCTCCCAATCACTAGGTTCTAAGGGAGGAACAGTCATGTCTAAGTAAGGGGGGGGGTGCTACATCTTACAAAGCTCGTCATGTATAAGCACTATGCTCAAATTCCCTACTTCCCCTTCCGTCGGTCGTTCGGTCATCACTCCTCCAAACTTCAGCTGATGTTCCGACGTGACCTGCAGATGGGAGGAGAAAGAAAAAGGGGGTGGGTGGGGGCAACGTTCAAAACACATCAGCGCGCATAAATCCGAAAATGTTTTTACTTACCACATACTCGACCTATCTCCACACGGTGCATTCTCTACCATCTCGGCGTTTAAGCTCAGAGGGACCAGTAGTGTTAGAAACATAATCATTGGTGTTCTGCGTATCCACAAGGATCACTCGAGCGTGGTCTTTTAGATCATGCGCAAGGGTGGTGGTCAGGTGGCGTTTTCTTCAGTATTGTTTAAGGGCACCTAAAACGTTTTTCCTGTTGCCTGTGGCATGTAATGTAATGGCTTAAGTATCGGGCTTTTTAACCTTCAACCTTAATAAAGCTGCTTATCTTTCGCTTATATCGGAGACAGTAGTAACACATTCGAGACTCATTAATGCAATCGCTACAGTTGTACTTGCTTTTTCAAAAACCTTTAATAAAAATGTTGGCGCAAAAACACGAGCCTACAACCCAGTGGGCCGGCCACAGAGCAGACTGGAGCCGGGCGTGAGGGGAACGAAGTCGGTAGCCATTCATTTCATAATATAAAGTGCGGCAAGTGCAATAACATCGTATCGAAATTCATTGGGAGTAAGCATCATAAATGTCGAAAAGTCAAACTTTCAAATAACCATAGTGCGTTAAAACTTAATATCAATTCATTGTCCGAATGCTCTATCAGTACCTATTTCATATCAATTCACTGTTTTAACACATAATTGGTACCCACCCTATACCGGTTCATTGTCCCAACACATAATCAATATCTATCTTATATCAAATCCTTTTCTGAACACATTATCAATATCCATCTTATCTACTCTCATTGTCCAAAAACTACATACATATCTCAGAACATCAAAGCTTGAGCAATCAGGGTACAACAAAGAGCTGAAAGTTTCATTTGTATCGGCGCCATTTTGGGCGAGGTCAGGCAGGCCCAAGTATAGTAAAAAAAATGTTTCCTCCATCTCGTGGTTGGACCAGAACCTCTTTCGGCAGTTCAAGAGTTTGTTTTCGAAAGGGCAACAGAAGAGACTGGCAATGTGAACCATCAGTCAAAAAGTGGGGAGGGAGGCAACAATTTCTCTACCGGGTCATACTGGCATCCCACCGGAACTGTTCAAGTTGGCGGTCTTTCAGGGTCTTAGTCATTTCAAAACTGAGGTCGGCGACGGCAGGAGTGTGCCGATGTCGCGGTTCCCACCGGGGGCGCCCGTGTGGAAGGGTCGGGGGCCCCCCGGCTCTCATAGAATCTTCAAGGTTGAGGAGAGAAAAAGCACAGGACGTGCACCGGTCCTGGGCCAAGCGCCGCTTTTCGATTGGGACCCTGTTGATCGAAGCGTTGGGGTGTCGCTGGAAGCCCCCACCTGGGGGGTGGGGGAGGCTCGTTCGCGCCGCCTCCCCCTTCCAGCGACCCCACGCCGTTTCTCGGCTCCAGCACTTTGGAATGGCCGTACCAGGCAATGAAGAGGGGGGGGGGGGTCGGAGGCAGCAAGACATCCCCCCGTGCGGCCTGCAGGGCACCGTTTTCTCTGGACTTTTCGTAGCGGCCAGACCAGGCGAGGCTATCTGCAACTCTCCAGTATTGCCGCAGCATTGCGCTACCGACCTCCGCTCCGGTTTCGTTTTTCTGACGGCCGGAGCAGGCGATAGAGAGGGGGGGGGGGAGTCGGAGGCAGAGGCAAGACATCCCCCCCCGTGGCCCGCAGGGCAGCCAAAAGAAGAGAAAGGGGAAACCATTACAACTTTTGGGCCGTCCGCCCCACAGCCTCCCCTTCCGATGGCGGCCAGCCGGGCCCTGCTCTGCACGTGTTGAGGCCTCGCCTTCCGGATGGGCGTAACCGCGGACCTGTTGCACTTCGGGAGCTTCCGGAATGGGGGTAGGTATCTGCTGATTTGTATCTATTTCATGTTACCGTTATTTGGGCGTGGCGGGCGGTGGGACAGACATGCTTTGGATAGCGAGGGGGCGGCGGGGCCTAGCTACCTCGTGGCTGTCTTGGCGTCAAGCTTGGCTTCTTTCGCCATTTTATAATTCTTATTACGGACTATTTCTAACGTTTTCTTATTTTTAGTGAAGTCGGAAACTCATCAGTGGGCTACTGACTTAGCTCGACTTCTTTTTCCTTCCTTTTCTAGTGTGTGCTTCATGCTAAAGTTTCTGTTAACAGGATTCGGTGATCACTTCATATTTTATATGTCCTTTTATCAGAGCTACCCTCCGGTTGAGTCGGATGATCTACCTCCAATAAATGGTCCGGGTGGAACTAGTTTACCAATCAGTGGGGAGAAGATAGGCATGACGGATTACAACAGGGACAAAAGTCTGCACTACCTATCTTATCACGGCGGGCCAAGACTAGACAGAATATTTCTATTCTTCGTTGTTTGCAGGCGGTGAATACCTCAAAAAGAACCAATATCGAACAATCAATGTTCGGTCAATCAAACAATCAATGGGGAGAATAAGTAGGTACGACGTGTTAAAGGTTTGCGTTACCTACCTTTTCGCTACCTGCAAAGAGAGAACCTGTTCTTCCCCTTTTGCAGGTAGAGAATCTCCAGAGAACAATCCGCGAACAACAGTTCGGGCCAAACAATCAATCAGTGGGGGAGAAAGATAGGCACGAAGGATTACAACGGGGACAAAAGTCTGCGTTACCTATCCTTCGCTACCTGCAAAGAGAGAGAGTTATTTCCCTGTTTGCAGACAGCGAATCTCCAAGAGCAATAGAGCAACCAATCAATGAACAATATCAGTATTTAAATACCGATTCCAATACAAACGATCAATCAATCAATCAGATGGATAAAGCCATCCTACCAATTAGACGTAACAGGCGTCTCCTATTTAACCTTACCCGGACCGGACCATGTGGACAGTTCTTTGTCTTCCCCCTTTCCAGCGCCCGATCGTTCTCTTATTCCATGATTTTACCGCAGCAGTCCTGTGGGATCCCAGTCAGGACAGTAGGTCACTCGAGAGAGGTCCGTTCGGAATCGGTGAAGTTCATTCAATCAGCAGCCGGACGAGGGTCCTCTTAAGGCAGGTATACTCCGATCGTTTAGATGTTCATCCCCATCGTCTGGACCTCTCTTACTGGACCTTATGTCGCTGATGGGCCCCACGTTTGGGACGCCAATTGTGGAAAGTCAGCCCAAATTACAACCGATGCCCAGGCTGCTGGCGCAAGACGCCTCTTAGTTCCCATCCTGTATAGTTACCAACTAAAGAGACGGGCGCTGGAGGCAGGAACACAAGAACAGAGTTTTATTTCTCATGAGGAGAGCCTGTCATTTCGGACACGAAACACAGTGTCTTTCGGGAGGTGCTCTAACAAGTTCTCTGAGGCATCGCCTTTTATACATCACATACATTCCTTATTACAATAACGACATTGTGAGGCAAGGAAAAGACATCCCCGACCCCTCCCCGTTCTGGCGCAATCCAACACGTGGCTACAGTACAGGTCCTCACACCATACAATGGGAGGGGGCTATTGCTCAGCTGAGTGTTCCGCTGATTTCTTTGGAATGTGTGCGCCTGATCGATTCTCGGAGGGGTGGAGGTCATGATCAATAGTAGCTCTTTTGAAGAGGGACGAGTGCATACAGTGGTGGGCAATGAACTGTATCCTCAGGCGAAGGGGATGACCAGTGGTCCGTGCGGACAATCGGGCTCAGTGGAGGGGTCATCAAGGGAGGGGTATTCATAGGAAGAAGGGAGGTGATGATCAGGCACGGGGTGTGATTCCCAGGGACAGAGTCGCACAGAGAGAGAGGTCTTATGAACCGTATATGAGAGAGCGGGGGCAGTCAGGTACAGCTGGGGGGGGGGGTTATGTCAGCTGAGGCGAAGGATGCTTCTTCAAGAGGAAATGGGGGGGTGCGTGGGTCAAGCAGGAGGGTTACTTTTCAGAGCAGGGTCGCGCAGAGGGAGAGGGTTTTATGGTCTGTGCATGTGAGAGTGGGGGGGTGTTCAAATACGCGCAGGAGGGAAGCCGGGGATTCCAATGAGCGGGCAAAAAGGCCATGGTGCCTAAAATGGCTGTCATGTATATATGGGCACGGGCTTTTACTAGCGGGATGGTGCGGTCAACGTTTCACGGTATTCATGGTGCCTACAGGGAGGGGGATGGGAGAAGGCAAATGAACGCCGCTTATGTACATTAATATTGCTAATTTCCACAGTGTCATACATTAGTATGCTAAATGATTTTGCAGAGTGCAAAATTCCTTAGGGTACAGTGAGGGTGATGAGAATTGAAAATCAATGTCCATGGTAAGAACAATAGCAGCAGTTACAAGATCTTCAAAACACATTGGGTGAGTAGTATTAAGGGAGTGAGATCTACTAGTTTATAGCTAAGTGAGTCAGAATGTGCTTGGCTGGGGCTCTGCGAGTGAACAGAAAATCTACAAATCAACTGTGCATGTGCTAACTATTTTGCTTTTTTTTTTTTGAATATTTTTATTATTGCAGGAAGAGCAAATCAACAAAGTTCACATGTATCTCAAAAAGAAATTACAGTACAAAATGGAAAAGCAATTTGACGACAAAGAGCATGAAAAGCAGAGGTCTGACAAGTACATATCTTGACAAGAAAGATATAGTCTTACAAGTAATATACGTATATTTGAACTGGCCTCATTCTCTTCTGATTCAGATATATCATAGTTCAAAGAAGTTTAACCATGTGCTAACTAATTTGCATTCCCCTGTCACTCTTGGCACCATCAATTAGCATGGGGACTCAAATGGACTCTCTTGTAATGCCAATAGCAATGCCAATGGCAAGCAAAATATCCTGGCTTACCTATATTAAGAATTCCTTTGCAGCCATCGGATTGGGAGATTTATGGAATAGGCCAGAAGAAAGCTCTTTGGTTACACCAAGAAAAGTCCTGATAAAAAAAATTAAGGATCACCACCTCAACTTACTCCAAAGGGGCCTCAGGACAGGCACACTTACTACATCCTTCCTAGATGTTAAATTCTCATACCTCCTTAAACCTAACATTGATGATATACATCCCTTCCTAGCCAAAAAACTCTACATGCAGTTCAGGCATGGCATACTCCCCTTACATGCTGTTACCTTTAAGTGGGGGGTAGCCAGACGAAAGCTTGTCCGTCTTGCAAAAACTTTACGGAGACCGGCCTGCATGTGTTGTTTTTTTGCCCTAGCCACAAGGTAATAAGGGCCCGTTGGCTAAGACAGCTTTGCAGGAATCTTGTAACCTCCCATTGCCTAGAGACCTATAGAATCCTGAAATACGACACTTGCATGCCTATTGTTTATTCTGTATCCCATTCTCTTTTTTCAATGTGGTGTGCTCGTCGTGCAGTCCTAAAGACATTACAAGTTTAAACTGCCCATTCTTTATACTTTCCATAGACACCGACACTTCATTTTGTTTACTCTGACCTCTTAATCCATTCGGCTTTATATTTCATGTCTGAGATACACAATTCCTACTAAGCTTTTTAATATTTTATCCTTTTAATTTTTTAGAAGTTTTTATATTTATGTGTATAGAAATATTTCTATATTGATTAATTCTAATGAACTGTAAATGTTTTATATGTGCTTTTATGGTCTTGTGAGGCCGAAATAAAGTATCTTTTGACTTGAAATGCCAATATGAAACCTCCCCCAAACCCCACAGGTCACATGCCCTGGAGGGCCATTTGGGTCAGCAGAGAGATTTGGTAATCTGGCCCTTGAATTTCAGGTTTGTGAGAAATCTACCTTTTATGCGTAGTCACATCAGATTTTTTGCCTTTAGCTGGACCCTATATTTTGCTGCCTTTAGAACTCTGTGCACTTTACCTCTGCTAATCAGTAGTAAAGTGCATATGCTCCTCCTTTAAACATGGGTGAATTGGCATGCTTGTAATCGGCATATTTAACTTGCCCATAATTCCCAAGTATATGGCTCAAACTGTACCTAGGGACTGGAAGTTAAATGTCACTAGTGAACTGCAGCCCCTATTGTGTCATCCACTACAGTGGCAAGGTAAACATGGCTTCAAGCCTACCCTGTGCACCCTGACTGATTCAGGGTAAACATGCAGGTGTCCTGTCAAAATAGCCGTTTTGAAAGCTAAAAATCTCCCTTTTAAATGCTTGTAAGTCACCACTATGTAAGCCTTGTAGCCCACAAGGTAGGGTGCATGGTATTAAAAAGGGGACATGTACAAAATTAATATAACTATGCTTCTACAGTGACAAAGCCAAAAAGGTTATTTTGACTGTGGCAGACATAGATGTCCTTTGTAGAAAACCAGAGTGCACATTAAAATACTAATACTGGTAACTTGGGAAAGGGACCAGCTAAACAACTAATTAAATACCTATTTTAATAGATATTAAAATCCAAATCAATGATGAGGTTGGATTTTTATTAAATATTAAGGAACTTTTAGAAAGTTACCCTTTACGTGCCTTAACTGAAAGAAGGCTAATTAGCATTTGCCCTTGACAGCTCTCAGCTAGTGGTTAGCCTTGAATATGTGTGGAAACAGTGTGAAATGCCTCCTAGAAGAAAACAATAGGCTGGCCTGAGGGTTGGAGCTATGGGCTTTCTTCTAACAGAACAGGACCAAATCCTGCCTGACATGTCTGCTGGATTCACGTATAACACTTGGGGTTCACTTATAAAGGAGAGCACAGGATGCTAAGACAATTAAGTATATCCACTGTCTGGTTGCAGAAGGACCCAGCTTTTGCCCTACAAGACTTCTTTCTCCGTGTTTTTCTGGGAGTACACTACCTCTTCCAAACTGGATTTAAGTGTTAGATTGTGTAAGGACACTAGAATTGCATAGTACACTAACACACACACACCAGCCCTCAGAGTGAAAGCTTAGAGTTGCTGAAGATTTTCACAATCTTGAAAAATGCACTGACACATTGCAATTAGGCTGTAATCGTAGTTATTTATTTCAGGACTGGGAACTTTTACCCCATTGGTTACGGAAGGGCCAGGTGTCACCAGCGACGGCTCGTGGAGGGAGTTACGGTGGGGCAGGAGGGTGGGGAGGGGGAGGGGCAGGGCGGAGGTTGCTAAAAACCGGCATATGGATAATTGCAGGTAAGTAAACAATTTAATTAATAAAACGAATTTCGTAGCTCGCACTGCATTGCATTTTGCGATGCAAGGCGCACTACGAAATTCGTTTTATTAAATAAATTGTTTACTTACCTGCAATTATCCATGTGCCGGTTTTTAGCAACCTCCGCCCTGCCCCTCCCCCTCCCCGCCCTCCTGCCCCACCGTAACTCCCTCCACGGGCCGTCGCTGGGTCTCACCCTCATCCACACGCTGGTGCTCAGCATAATAATGGCACGTCTAGGAACCCACTTGACCTATGGAAGATCTGGAAAGGACTAGACCTGCTTTCGGTGACCTGAGAGGAGCCCTGAAAGACTGGACTTGCTCCCTCTTATACCCAAGAAAAAGAAGTGGATTCCAGGGTTCAGCTGGCTAACCTCCTGTGTGGTTACAGGGAGACAGTAAGCTGAAAGATGTCTTTGATGGAAGTGCCCAACAGACCAGTGGCAACTGGACCTGGACTGGACTTGGCTGTTCGCTTCCTCCTTTCATCCTTTGAATCTCTAAGTGCCTCCCCTGATGTCTTGGCGGATTTAAAAGTGTACTTCTGTGGTGGATTCAAACTGAAAACAGTAAGTCAGAAGGTAAAATCTTTGACCAGGACGGACCTGGTTACTATATTAGACCTGCACATCATCGGGGTCAGGCTCAAATTGTGCCTATATCCCACTCTACAGTGACCATTGACTAATATTATCGCTTTGTGCTTTTTCGCACAAAATTTCTAACTCAGTATGGGATTTTTATTGTTTTGCAGTTTGAAAAAATTGCTGATACTTGGGTGGGAAATGACAGAATATATGTTCCCTACATTTTTAATTGTTAGATATGATTATTATAAACTGGAACTTTAAAGGTTCTTAGTGTCTAGTAAACCTCTCCATTTGTTTCCATTGAAATTATGTTACAGACAAACCAGGCCAATATAAGGAGGGTACGGGTGTGTGAAAGTTGCATAATTTGCTTTCCTGTATTGACACGAAATTTTAGGGAAATTACGCGAAATTACCCAAATAGCGAATCCATCCTTTAGCACTATATTTTAGCGAATAGCGTAAAAACTCAATTGCAGTGAACAGCTGGCACTCATATTCTGGTTGTTCACGATGTTACAATGCTCCTGTGTTAATATTTTACCATGAACTGTGGCGTAATTACACAACATGGTGCAATGGCATAATTTCAGACATTTTGCATAATAAGTGTTGTAGTGTCTTGCCAATTACACTGCACTGAATGCTGGTTTAAAATGTTGAGTTTGCAGTTAATTGCAGAAGAATAAAGACATGTATATTACTATGCTCCGTGTGGGGTGCAGTCCTTTGCGGGTATACCCGGGCTAGGGAGGATGCTACAAGTGTAATGAAAAATTCCTGGAAATACATGAATTATGCCAGCAATTATGCCTAGGTCCATGGGAGAGACACTCAACCGACCCTCAGTGAAGAGGTCGGACAGGACTGCTACGCCTCCCTAATGCCTGATGCAGTGCCGGGGACAAACAGAAAGGTTGCCCTGTCTGGGGTACGTTGACTACAGCCTGGCTTCCTCCCCCCTATGTAGCGCGACCAAGGGGACAAGACTTGCGGCACGGGCACTTGGATGTTGTTGGGGACTTATCATCGGTCTAACCAGCTGAGACCATAATGTTATGCTATATAATGTCACAATGTGATGCCTATATTCTTTGCGCTCGCTTCCTGCCAATACTACCAGATTACATCTATACTCTCGGTTTAAATTGCACATCTTTCGTAAACACCATTGTAACGTTTTCGTTTTGTGTTTAGACTCAATCAAATAGCTTTACTCGCATTTAGTAAATGCCTAAAAGTACAAATAATTATCACAGTACAACTTGATCAAGGTGGAATTGTGTTTAAACTCATGTATCTGTTTCGTATCTCATATGTAATCCATATACTCTGACGTCCTTATGTATTGTAACTGGTTCTATTGTAAAGCGCTCTGACACCTTCGGGCAGAGTACTATCTATATAAAAACGCATCAATAAATAAATATATATCAGACTTTGACCCAAAGCACGAGAGAGGAAGGCAGAAAAGGGGAAAAAATTTTAAAAAAGGTTGGAAAACTAAAAGAGGGGATAAAAAAATAAACTGAAAGAGTGAGCTAAAAAGAGGACGTGTAGGGTGGTAAAGGCGAGACGCATGAGGGGGCATCAAACATCGACAGCCTCGGTATTCCATAACCAGGGGACAAGGAAGCGATGGCATTGAGCGCCTAAGGAAAACTTTGGACCACCACAATTATTTATTTATTTTACAAATTAAGCACTGACTCCAGCTCAGTAGACTCTAGCCCTTGTGATCAGCTTGGGTGTACTGGTAAGGCGCTGTCATTGTGTCTCCTAAAGTGCCCTCCACCCCAGTTCTCCCTCCTCCTGACGAGAAACCGTGAGGTACAGCATAGCAAATCCTTCTTTCTGAAATGGGTTTAACCTTAACGCCTCATTGGCTTACCTTTATGTTTCTGAAAACTGTAATAATGAGCACCACGCAGGGGTGGTAAGTAGCAGTTTAAGGCATTTCAGGCTCTCAAAAAAAGCAACGTTCAACACCTCGAATTTTCGCCTTCTGTAAGGCCTCGGCTGCTACTCAGTTTATGTTTGAAATCCCGGTTGGATTTAGCTATATGGGACTCTAATGAGTTTCGGATCAGACACACAGCAGCCGTTCTGCGAGAGAACACGCGAATCAATGAATATTTTGCTGGTAGCATAATATATTCAGGTCTCAGTTATGAAAAGGGACACGCATCCCTCACCTCTCAAGAACAGGTCAATGCTTTGTGTGTGTTTAACGAGTCCCAGGGGAAGACACGGCTGCATTGCCCTTAAAACGTAATTCAATTATTTTCCTGTCATGACACCCACGCAGCCGGACCAAATCTATTTATCTTTCGCGCTCTGTCGTGTTCTACCATTATGAAAAAAACAACTGATACATATAGTGTAAGCGTGTTATTACCGAACATAAAAGGCGATTATTGTAAGGACAAATTTCCACCATGTTTATTTGGAAAATGCTATCTTCTGCGGACAATGACATATTTTTGGGTGCATTATTTTGGGAGGCAAGTACTGAACACCACCAACATCAGAGACTCCTGTAGCCATGCACTGTAAATTCAATTAAAATAGCAGTCAGAACCACATTATTATTAACAACAGCAACAGTAATAAAAGTAGTAGGAGTAGTAATAGTAGTTAACTAGCAGGTATCGCCGCTATAGCCTGGCCATTATATGTTATTTCCACCAAAAAGGGGAAATAATTGTTCGCACCCGAATTTACCAAGTATTTTACTATGCAGTTTTTGTCATTTCTGCAATAAAATTCATACATTCTCCATCTGCTCTAATCAGGCGCCAAATATAGGTGGACGGTCGAGGTAGGTGTAGAAGGTTGGGTGGGGGAGCCGTGTAGGATCCCCTCAGAATGCCCAGACGTGGGTCACTTGCTCACTTTGCCACTGGATTCAGGCTAGCCTGGATGATGAGGGTTGTTACCCAAAAACCGGTCCTAGGATGCTTGTTTCCGGTCCAGGGAAGACCTGGCTTGGCAGTTCAGGCTGGACTGTTCCCATGAGGAACATATAGCATTTGCATATAGCTGGGTCTGAACTGGGGTGGCGCAGTGAGATAAAGAACGATGATGGATTCAACCCAGATCTGTGAAGGGGGAGAGTCCATCATCTCCTTGTGTTTGCAGTGGACTGGCGAGCACCAGGAAATGCTGCTGTCTCTGCCTCTGTACTGCAGCCATTCATACAAGTCTGGCAGTTCATTGTTTTCAGCCCTGATAATACTGGGCCCTGACACACTTGTAATTTCAACTCGCATTATTTCGCCTGTAGATAATTATCTGGATTAAATGCCTTACTCATATATGGGCCTTAGATGTTTACAATTTAGCTCAAACCAAATCAAATATTTAGTATCTGGTCCTGGAATTTCTTTTTACAGCTGATTGTTATCAAGAGTATTAGTTAAATTAAACAAATACTACAACACCCGTAGTGCAGTGACATGTTAAATGAAATCCCAGAAACAGTATTATGGTGCAGAGCGTATATGAAGCCTGGCAGGTAAGCTAATCGCAGTCTTCTTGGAGAAGGTTTATAAACAGGTTCTCAATTCAAGAGTCTTCCTCCTGAGCTGGAAAGAGGCAATTGTTATCCCCCTTAAAAAGAAACTGAATAGTGATCCTGATGACTTGAAAACCTGTGCCCACTTTCTCTCCTGCCTAATCTGGCAAAAATTCTTGAGAAGTGCATAAATCAAGAATTAACTCAGTTCCTTACTGCTTACGTTCTTTTGGACCCATCTCAGAATGGGTTCCAGAGTGGCCACAATACCGAATTAACACTGATAGAGATGGCATATTTTCTTTAGCTGCTAAATGGATAGGGAGGCGTGGCTATCCTGGTTATGCTTGATCTATCTGCCGCCTTCGATACGATATCTCCATCCTGCTTGGTGCAAAGAATGCAACAGGCTGGGCTGAGGCACTCTGGGTTAGATGTTTAGAATCGTTTCTGGAGAATAGGACGCAAACGGTCAGCTGTGGGGACTACGGGGCTAAACACTTCCATCTTCTTTGTGTAGTCCCACAGTTGTCCTCCTTCATTCCCATTTTGTTTAATTTTTACGTGGTTCCATTGGCGAAATTGGTTAGATCCTTCAGGTTTCAGGTGTTGTCCTATGCCGGTGACACCCACATCATTGTCTCTGAATCTGACTACTTGGCACTGGAGGCTGGACAAGTTCAAGTCCTGTATGACTGAAATTAGAATCTGGATGAAGGAGAACTGGCTAAAACGTAATGCCAAGAAGACCGAGATTGTGGCCTTTGTGGTGGATAACTGTGTGGTGTGAGCTCTGGTGGCCTGACACTTGAAGCCCATTACTCACCCCGGTGGCTGCCGCAAAAAATCTTGGAGTCATTTTCAATAACACCATTACCTTTGGCTTTCAGGTCTACACGACGGTGAGGTCCTGCATCCGCATTATTAAGATCATGAAGAAGATTTTTCTCTTCTTACCTGGGGAATTAGTAGTTTTAGTGGTCAGAGCCCTTATTACAGCTCGTCTTGACTACTGTAATACTTTACATTTAAATGTCAACCAATGCTTTCTTAACAAACTTCAGGTCAACCAAAATGCAGCTGCATGGGTGATCCTGAATATCCCTAAACATCTTTCTCTTAAGGAGGGAGTACAGTCTCTTCACTGGTTACCCATGAGGAAGCGGGTGATCTTTAAAGCTCGCTGCATGATCTAGAAGGCTCTTCACCATCAGGGCCCACTGTACCTGAGAACCGCTTCCAACTGGTATCCTCCAAATAGACAGCTTAGATCTGCAGCGTGGAAGAAGGTTATCATTCCCAGGTGTTGTAAGACTAGAAAAGGCTACGCATAATTTGAATTATTATAGTGTGCTAAATATTGCTTTGATATTTCGAACTTATTTCGGTGTTGCTGTAGTTTCTGGATCAAATTATGGGTTGCCAGTTTCAGCCACTTCACATGGGCTTTTTAAATCTATGACAGTGCTCTATCATCTGTTTTTTACTGGCTGACATTTACTTCAAAGTGGTTTATAACTTTATCAGGATACAAGTTTTGCTCGAAAAACAATTTGGCTTCCAAATGTAAGCCAGTGTGCAAAAAAGAACGCATTTTTCAAAACGTCCTCTGAATTAAAGGTCGATATGGGTAACCCCACTGTTCCTTAATTGTGTATCGTTTGCACATCTGAAAAATACTTAAGTTTCCTTCACACCTATTTTTCATTCATTAGACTTTACCATATGACTAGCTGCATGGTCAGTACAATATGAAAAATCATTTTAAGCAGCAGCTCAATGGTTGGCTGTGGGTGTCACGTGTTTTAGGACAACCAACAAACTCTACATTTCCTTGCAACCAAAATGAGCTGGCAGATGTAATAGTATGTTACTTTTGTAAATCATTCATTCTGGCAACACATTACTGATGAAAACATTGTCATCAATTGTGATTTGTTTCCTAGTTATTTTAATTATTTTCTGATTTCAGCAATTAGTTTCTTGGGGAAAACCATGAGCAGTCTTTACAAATGGCCTGTTGCTCGAGTCAGAATTTCATCTAGTATTCAGAAATATAGAGCCTTCTGGTTTTACTCATGGGTTTCATACTTGTTTCCTCCACAAACTGGAAGAAATTGAAGTCAGAAAAGTTAGGAAAAATGAACTTCACCTCAGAAAATGCAAACACTGTGGTAAAGAATGTTTTTCTTCACAACCATTCTTGCTCCTGAAAGCTGGGAATAGGTGTTTTTACAACAGCAAACCTTTCATTGATGCCATTTAAACCAAAAAATATATACACTTTCCTTTAAAGCATTTTCCCATTTTTCACCCCCAAAAAAGAAAGAACTGTGCTATATTTTATGCTATTTTCTCGGTTCCCGCAGGGGGGATCCACAAACTCTGGATACATTTAGAATCCCTAAGACATGGGAAAAAGTGTGAAAATTTGGCCAGAATACTTTAGTGAAAAAGGTTTATGATGAGTTAAGCACAAACGTCCAGAATTATCAACAATGGGCCAAGCAGTGTAGGTAGAAAAGACTGAGTAACAAAGCTGCTGAAGACATGGAGGATAATATTATCTCTCCCATGTTTGAACCTTTGAACCCACCCAAAAATGCATTTATTTCCGAATCTGACTTAAATAATTTATTTCGGTCATAGTAAAAAAAAGTCACAGATCAGTAATACAATACATGCACCCAACTATTTGTACAATTGTTAAAAACAAGTTGTTAAAATATGCTTGTAAGTTCACAAGAAAAACAAAATACCTAATACTACGAGGCTCAATAAAATCAGGTATTAAAATTTTAATTACATTTTAATTAAAATAATCTTATGTAAGACACAATGTTTTCATCTTTTAAATGACCTATAGGATTTACACACAATCTAAAATGGAGCAAAGGATAATAAATGCCCAGATCAAAGTGGTCCGAACCACAAAAACATTAAAGGATTGCCTCATTTAGGATTTCTGGTATCTATCTGCTTAGCGTTGGAATGTGCATTACTAACGGACCCAGGGCCATATTATCAAGAAAGGGCGATACATTATCGCCGCTTTGTATCGGCAGGAAACTGCCGCTAAAGCGGCGATAATGGACTTGATAATATGCCCTTGTAAATTCCCATAAAAGCCCAGTTTAACACCAGAACCTGGGCTTCTATGGGAATTCACAAGGGCATATTTTCAAGCCCATTATTGCTGCTTTAGAGGCAGTTTCCTGCCGATAAAAGCGGCGATAATGTATCACCCTTTCTTGATAATATGGCCCCCAGTTTTTAGGGTGTTAGCAACTTGGCAATAATCTTGACCAGTAACGGCAGAGGGCAAATAATTTTTACGCAGAATTGGCAAAATACTCTGTAGGAATTTATCAACCGAGGAGACAATGAAAAGAGTGATGTCAACCCTGCATTTATGACATTTTTGATTTGTTTCATGGCAGATTACATCCAAGCGAGTCAAAGTTATTCTTGATTTTTTAGTTTGGTGCAATTTGAAAAAGAGATCTTGAAAAGGCTTGATGAAGGTTATTTTTGGTTTACAATGTTACCTTGATTGTCCACAGAAGGAAAAGAAGACAGCTGTTTTATGCATGTTCTGGAATGTTTCAATTATTTGCTTGCGAGTGCTCTGACTTTGTTAATGCTGTGTATAGGACCAAATGAAAGAGGCTTTCATGAGAATAAGTAGGCCGGGATGAAATTTTAATTACACCGGTGTATTTCGCCATTACTCTATAGATGGAAATTTACCAGAAATTACGTGATTACACCAGTTCTCATAATTATGACTAATTTGGCACAAAAATCCTTGCAGAGGATCACAGTAACAATGAATTCTACATCTTTCATGAAGCTTCTACTTATGTTCGATCCTCATTACTAATACAGAAAAGATTCAAAATGGCAGGAGCTTATGTTGACTCTATGTTTGAAAGTTCTTGAGGGGAATCTTGAAATGGTTCTATGTACTGCTCTTTGGTTTCGTGGAAGAATGTTACCTCTGGCAAGTGTTTGTTGGCAGAGGTAAGTTTTACAGTAGGACGCAGCACGTCGTGTTCTTTGTAAACTCCAATAAAGAAGGTTTCAGCTCTGCTTATTTATTCAGAAAGAATACACTGTTGCATTGTTTCAATTGCCTTTCCATACTCCTCGAAAAAAAACATGACGAAATGAGAAAATAACTTAATTAAAAATAAAAAATAAACTTAAATTCACCAGTTATAGTTTAGTCAGCTAAATATAACTTGCTTGGTCGTCATGCAATGCTTATGACCGAACATATTTAATCACTTATGACATGTTAAATTTCCTTATTGATGACACCACTTTTTTAGTTATTTTTTTCAGTCCCACAAAAAAAAGTTCCCAATTTTTTTAATTCGTTTTAGAATTATCCCTTAAGAACTACCCATATTAGTTTAACATTTTTAAAAAACATTTGAAGTTGTTTGTCGTGTCTGTCCTCAACTATCAAATTGTGTTCCTCTGGAACTGTTTCTAGAAGTACTAATATTACATTTGCAAAAAAGGGGTCGTAATATGGCAACTGACTTTTTGCGAACCTAATGATAATTTGTGAACCAACCTATCTGCTAACACGTTAGTTCACAACATTTTGGATCACAGTGTGTTGCAATCCTATCTACCTCAACAATATTCAAGAGATACGCTGAAATTTGCAAACCACTATGACTGGCTGCATGGTGACCTGCTGGTGTCAGCAGACACCCATGTCTGAATTTGCTTCACCACAGCCGGACCCTGCACCCTATCGTGCATGGGCTGCTCATCCACAGTGGGTGGTCTTTGCAGGGCCTGGCCTGACCACAGGCCACCTGTAGGGTTTGACTGCAAGGCCTGGACTGGGGCAGTGGCCCTCTGCCCAACTCACGGCACAACAGCCAACCCCTATTGGACACAGCCAGGCTTGGCCACGGTGGCTCGCCTGCAGCCAGGCCCCGTAACCAACCCACTAGGGGGTTTTGAACCGGCACATGGATTTCTCTGGGTCCAGTGGGAGTTTACGGCAGTGCCTGGCTGGCATGTTACTATAGTACTATGCAAGTTTCCCCGAGGAAACTTACACAGTATTGAGGTATCATGGAAGGAGCGAAGCATGAATGACAGCTCCCGCAGGAGTACCACTGTACCCCAGCAGGCGTAATGCTGCATTCTACAGGCGTACCATGATACCCGTGGCACAACAAAACATTTTTGTTTATATTTTGGCCCCTGGAGGGTCCCTTTTGTAACCCCCTCACAAGTGCCAGGGGATCAGAATGTCCCATCTCAGTTCTCTTATATACTCTTTTAAAAACATTTTCAGGAAAAAGGGCCAGGTGTTTGAGAAGCTGCAGAACTGTCCAATGAGCAGCAGATTGTTTACTGAAGTACAGACATCAGAAAGATGAAATACTGCACAATGGAAAATACTGTATCTTGTTGACACCTTATCATAGAAACCAAAGTGAGCTGGTGCACATATCCAGGGCTACACTAAACACTTAGACCCATTGTGCAAGGGAAAAAAGATACAAGAGCCATATCTACTATGATTGACCTGCTGCAGATTTAATCCCCTGCTCTAGGGCTCAAGTAAGGCTGCCTTGCGTGAAACACAGCCTTGCATATGGTTCATTGGCGCTGTTTAGCTTAAAATATTGTTAGACCCGGGATCCCTGGTTGGCTGAGGTAGGTATCTTAGGCCAAGTAGGGACCCTTGTTCCAATGTCAGGGAAAAGAAGATCACCTTCTTAGATAGCCCCGCTCACCCCCTCGGTAGCTTGGCACGAGCAGGCAGGCTTATCTTCAAGGCAAATGTGCAAAGTATTCACAACCACGCTCACAATAATCCAATGATGACAACCCAATTAGACTCCACACAAGTTTTATAAAACGAGTATAAACTTTATGTAAAAAGATATACAATAAGACCACATGATATAAAACCAACATATGCAGTTGTGTAATATTTCTCCTGGCTGGTTGTTATGCTAGCCAGCCCTTGTAAGTTCTGGCGATGTAAATGAGCACCTCTAAACATTCTCCTGTACTCCTAATCACATGTCATACAGTTCGTAATGCTAGAATCAGGTACTTTTGCAATGTAAAAATACTGTAATGTGTAACATAGCAATTAGACACTCTGCAATGAAAAGAATGCAATGCGTAACGCAACAATCAGGCACATTGCATGGTAAAACAATTCAATGCGTAATCCAACAACCAGATACGTTGTCCTGCAATAATAAGGCAATGCGTATACACCAATCAGGTAATTCGTAATGCAGGAATAATGCAATGCACAATACGCTAATCAGGTAGTTTGTGATGCAGGAACAAGGCAATGCATCATACGACAATCAAGTAGTTTGTTATACAGAAATGTTGCAGTGTGTAATATGTCAGTCGGGTACTCCGCTCTCAGAAATTGAATACTACGTAGTACACTCAGGGCCCATCACAGGGCCTTAGGCAGTCTCTCCACCTCCTCTTCTGACCTTCAGTCTGCCTCTCACAGTTGCCCCCAACACAGTACAATGCAATTCCAAAGTGCAGCTTTGCACTCCGGCCCCTGTACCGCCACTCCCTTTGGCAATACGGGCTGCGACACAAGCCGAAGCAGAGGCTTGCGCTGCCAAAAGGAGAGAGGCTGAGAGCGTTTCCCTCCGAGTCCGCGCCCAACCCGAGGAGTCGACACACAATATCAGGGGATGCGAACCCACTGTCCTCTCCTCGCCCAGGGGCTGGGCCTCCAAGCAGCTTTGTGAAATGGCAACAGCGGCTCGGGCCGGCAAAACAGCTCCTCTGGGACTGCCGGTCCGGGCCGCTTCACTTGCGAAGATCTCAGGCTGCCACCAAGCACATGCACACAGCGTTGCTGAGTCTTCCTTCACTCCGGGTGCACAATCACCGGGCACTCCACACACAGGTCAAAGGCTGCACGAAGATCACATGCACAGAATCGCTGAGACTCCCTTTACTCAGATGCACACGATAACATGGCGAATCCTCACGAAAGTCTCCCGGTGCACAATGCACCCGCACACAGCGGATATGAGACTCACGTGGATTCCGGTGCACACGATAACAAGGCAAATCCTCATGAAGGTCTCAGTCAACAACACACACGTTCACAGCTTTGATGAGACTCACTTGGATTATGGTGCACACGATCACTGGACAATCCTCACAACGGGGTTCAGGTTGCACGCAGCACACGCACAAAGTGTTGCTGATCCTTGCTTGGATTCCAGATGCCCCCGATCACAGGCCGATCCTCCTGAAGGTCTGAGTGCTGCACAAAGCACACGCACACAGCATCACTGAGACTCACTTGGACACCAGGCCCCCACGATCACAGGCAGTTCTTACAAGAGTCTTAGACTGCAACAGGCATGCTCCCACAGCGCCGCAGAGACTCTCCTGGAAACTTTTATGTTCCTGTGTTGACAAACAGAGAGCCAGCTCACCTCAGGCCCGTGGGGATAGTTACTTCAGGACACAGCACACAGTAAAGTCCTTCAAGCAGGGGGACACAGCACACAGCGAAGTCCCTTTAGCCTTTCCTTGGTTGAAACAGCAAACTGCAGGCCAGTCCCCGATCCCACAGCAAGGGTCAGTTGTATCCTTCAGTCTCTTCAGTTGTTTCTTCCTTGGCAAAGGTCCTCTTGACCACGAAGTAGCACCAGTCTTGTTCACACTTGATCAAACCATTCTCCAAAGTTCAGGGGCTTCAGCTCTCGTAGTTATACCTCTTAATGGCTTTGAAGTCTTTGTGCTTCAGGGGCACCGACCCCTGTTCAAACCAGTTCTGGGTGCCTCCCTGCCAGTGAAATCTCTCTCCCTTTGATTAGTGGGGGCCTGGATTCTCAATCACTCAGCAGGAGATGAGCCAATTGTTTTATAGCAGCAACCCAGGCCTCTTCACCTCTAAGGGTTTCTCCTCACCCTACACTCCAGATGCAAGTCAGCCTGTTGCTGTCTCACCTCCTCCCCTGGGTCAAGATATTCCCCATATCCTATCGCTTTCAAATTCAGACAGTCAATCCATAGCCAGGCAGAGACACAAAGAAACGTTAGAGCACAAAACTCAGGCACTTCTAAAAGAGTGGCTTCTGAACACACAATGCAAAAACCACCTTCATAAAAAGTTGTGTTATTACATTGTGAGTTCAGGCATACTAAACTTCACCTTTCCATCTTAAGCCTTTGGGAAGAGAGGCTTGAAAATATATTACACAGCCTTCCCGTTCTATCCTATGGGCATGATGGCCTTTCAACAGTGAAAAACAAAAATTGAGATTATTTCACTGTCAGGACATGACACATACCTTAGTACCTGCCCTACCTTTCACATACACTGCACCCTGTCGAGGGGGTACCCTAGACCTACCATAGGGGTGTCTGATGTACACAGAAAGGGAAGGGTATGGTCTGGCAAGTGAATGCACTTGACAGAACAACATGGCAGTTTAGCAAACTGCACGCAGGCCCTTCAATAGCAGGCCTGAGTTCCCTTTATAAGGCTACTTGTGTGGGTGGCACAAATAGTGCTGCAGGCCCACTAGTAGCAGTTGCATTACCAGCCCTGGCACACAAAGTGCGCTTTACTAGGGACTTCACTTAGTAAGGCAAACATACCAATCATGGACAACCAATTACCATTACTTTATACAGGGAACACTCCCCTTTGGCACTGTTTAGCAGTGGCAAAGTGTCCAAAGCATCTAAGTTGGCAGCACTATGTCAGAAAAAGGTCTAGCTGGAAAGTAAAAAGTTTAGGGACTTTAGCCAAAAAGGGCCAAGTCCTACAAATATGTACTGGAATATTATCCTTCCGGAACAAATTTGTATGTTAAGACAAACTCTAATGCATCTTACGCATTGGATGTGTGCTGTTCATTATAGAACACATGGGATTCTTCATTTTTGTTGTTTGTGCCTGCTTTAAGTAGGCCTTACTTTTTGGCACAAAGCCTGATGTGGTTATTTTAGTACATCATCTTTGTAAAATGTATGGGTGTTTGCAATGATCATCCCCAGTAGCGCCATCTTGCAGCAAAGCACTGCAATGTGTATTTTTGCGCACTGTGAAAAATTCACTTTTTCAGCGCAAACATCTTTGACACTGGATAGTTAATAACATCTTCTGTTTTGAACTACTTTGTGTCACAAAGCGTTAGTCAATTTGGGCCATAACACTTACACATCACTAAAGTTTTGCGCCCAAGAAGCTGCATTTCTCAAGACAATGATTACAACCCCCTGCCTCCATGCTCCAGAGCTAGTAGCAATTCCTCAAGGCCAACTATTCCTCTGACTAACAACTCCTCATACATAACACACCTTAGGCCTAGTGCCTCAACGTGGCTATCCGTGAGATGGCAGCGCCTAAAAATCAATAAATTATCATTATAGTAGGGAGGGAGTTAATTTGATGTATGTGCTTTTCTTTATCATTAGTCAGGTATCATTACTTACTAAAGCTATTACATATAATGTGAAATAAATTAAAAGAAATTCATCATTAACTATCAGCCTATGACAGACTTTTATGCACAGCAGGAGAATGGGAAAGGAATAACATTTTCAGTTAAAAATATATATATGTAAACAATCCAGTTTATCTGGAAGAATAAGAAACCAGATAATGGCAGGAATGGCAATTATCTGAGAAGACTGCTTTCAGTGATCAAGTCCCTTGTTTTGGCTTCTGTTGTAGGTGGATTTCCATTGCCTTCAAGAACGGTTGTGTTGAACGTGATCTGTGTACAGTGTGGAAGAAGCATTATTGAATAAGATTGTATATAAAATAGAACAGTCAGTAGGGAGTGCTGGGGCTCAGACTACCAAGCAGAAGACTGGCCGTTTCTTTGCTGTATTGTAGATATTTTCTTCTTCCTCTCAGCAGTAAGTATAGCATTTATTGTGCTTAATTCAGCTAAAGAATAAAAAAGGGTGTAAGAAAGTGGAATATTATGTCGTATGGTTGGATAGCCTTACCATGTAATATTATCACAATGCCCCAAAGATGGTCCTTGTATTCACATTGATATATCCTTAGCTTCGGCCTGGTAGATTGGCAAAGAGCAGTCAGGCTTTACTAGAGGAACACGAGTTAAGCATTTTAGAGTACCAACAAGGACGATAAATAATTGGCCCGACTCAAGAGAAATACAACACCAATTTTTAAAATTAGAGTGTATTTTATCTTAATTTAGACATTAAAATGAACAGAATAACATGCATAAAAGCGGAGTTATAGATTTGTGAAGCAATATTGAATTAGTGCAGTAAAATATATGGACAAAATAGCATTGTGGGCAATGGCAAAAACCACTATTGACATTTGGTCACTTGCAGGTCTAGTTACATGGAACCCTTGCAGGGCTGAGGTCATGCGGGCCCCAGGACCAGGCCACAACAAGCAGATCAGTTTTACCTAGCCCATGGAGTCCGGGTGCAGAGTTGATCTGGCTGTCCTTGTTAAAGCATGGGACCCGCGGGTGGTGCTCTTTGTACCCCTTACACACAGCGGCGGCTATCATCTATGAAGAGGGGGGTGGTCATGGGCACAAAATTAAATTAAAAATTAAATGACTTACGAAATATGACATCCTCCACTCCGGAGCTCTTCTTTTGCCAGCGCCAACAGGAACAGGATGCTGCAATTCTCTTCTCCAATCCTAGTACTGCTCTCACTAGCATGAGAGCAGGGCTAGGATTGGTGAAAGTGACATACCTCAGTGCTCCGCAGCACTCAGTAGGCTTTGGCTTTCTTCAGCTGGGTTAGATATGTTTAAAGTGTGCATGTGTGGCTACCCGTCTCAAGATGGCCGGCCAAAAAGACATGTGTACTTTAAACAGTGTATTAGACTGCCCACCCTCCGCCCTGCTGCTGCCACTTAAGGGATTTTAAGTGAGGTGATGGTCCTCCGCTCAAGTTAGGAGCCTTCACTGCTTACACGGTGCTACAAGAAACAGAATGCAAAAGCACAACAAACACACAGCTGCTGATTTTGGATGATGGTTGCACAGTGTTTTCTGTGGATGCCGTGTTGAGTGTGGGGGGTCAGTTACCGGAATGGTGACAAGCAAGCCTTGGCAGGCGTAAGCTCAGCGAAACACTTCTGGAACCTCACTGGGTCTGGGGGAGCAACCTAGTGGCCTGAAACTTTGGGACAGACGAGACTACAACTCCCACAATACACTGGACCACACTGGACCACTTTGGAGGGCCCGAGGGCCAGCAAACCTTTGGATCTGTTGAGTATTTTTACCTGCAGTTTGCAGTGGAGTAGTGCCACTAGTCCAGGGGAGACTGAGGGTGTTTCTGGCTTCCACAAGGGTGCCTCTCTTTGGGAGTGTTGAGTTTTAGCCAAGGACGAGGGTCGTTCACTTAGTTCCAAATCTGTTGCCTCAGGAACAAGTATCCCTCTTTTGCTTTGCGCATTGGGCAACGTCTTCTTGTATGTGACACAAGTCTCCTCTTGATGCTTCTCTGAAGTACGTTGTTCAGATCTGAGGTTGTGGTGTCAGGGAAGTCCCTTAAATCAGATATTTAGGGGAGTTAGCGGAATGGGAGATAGCAGCCAATGTGCAGCTAGTCCCTGTAGCTAATACACTTCTGAATTGACCACATCTGGGGGTGTTGGTCACATTTTCTACCCAGAAACCCACTTTTCCTGTCCTTCTGAAGATCGCAGAATTCTATTTCTGGCATACAGAGCAGGCTTATACTGTTGCACAATTGTGCACACTGTTAACAAATGAACATCAAAAATCACAAGTAAAGAAATTTAAAGGGTTAAAATATACATTTGCAAAATATACCTTAAAATACAAAGCTTGTTTATTTAATACATCTTCCTTACATCTAAATAAAATAATTATAACACATAAAAGTGCAGTTACTTATGTAAGAACTGGTATAATTGAACATTTCTCAGCTGCCAGATTCCAAATAATAACATATAATTTGTGTTAAAATTTATACCATCAAGTAATTGATAATCCATTGTACAATTTCTGTTGGATAATTACCTGGACTTTACTTAGCAGCAAAAGCTGTTGGTTTGGGTGAATGTGGAAATACGCTAAAGTGCATACTATTTAGTAATGCATATCTATTCAACCCTAAAAAAATCTCAAAGAGTCAGCTGGAGATACTAAGATATAGCGTCCTTGTAAATGGTTTAGTATACCTGGACATTGCTTAGCAGTGAAATTCAGCAACATGTATATTTGTAAGAAAAGATTTATATCATCAAAGACCACTATTCTAAAACTATTAGGTATTTAACTAGGCATTATTTAGCAACAAAAACAAGTGTGTATGTGCAAATACTTTAAGACGCATGCTATTCAGTAAGTAAGGCTTTTACTGCCATGCCTCTAAAGCCATCCGTGTTTTCTCGGACTCAGCTAGAAACGTATCAAATTGGCAAATAAGTGGGATAGAGCTGCCAGTTAAACATAAAATCAATGCTTGATGGCACGTTCTTACCCCTGCTTCCAAGAAATATGGTCTCTGCATAATTTTGCAAGAGTTCAATAAAGCTGGACAAATACAGAAAAGGTGGAGTAACGTTTCATCCATGTGTCCACAGAGCCTGCAATTCCTGTTCAACCATTCTTTTATCCATAATTGTGTATCCTCCTGTGGAAGGGAAGCGCCTCTCACCTTAACAGGGCGGCGTCCTAGCAGGGGCTCCAGGGCCTCTGAACCCGTCCATCCTGCGTCCCTGATGACCAGGACTCATCCTCTCTCTCTTCCCTTGCAGAAAGCAGTGCAACCAATGGAGACGCGCAACGAACCGGAAGTGATCTCCCGTTACCCTGGAAGTCCCTCCCCCATCACCGACCCGACACACAGAAAAGCCGACGACCAAGAGAGGAGAGCGTTCAAGGCGGCAGACTCGTGTCAGGAGACAGCGTGCGGAGAACCTGTGGTGGAGAGTGGAAGGAGTGCGAGGGAAGGAGAAGAAGAGCAGAGGATCGGAGAGGAGGAGGAGGAGGACGTCTGGACCGAAGATTGGTGGAGTCCTCAGGAGGTTGCTGGAGAGCGGCCGCAACTCGCAGGAGAGTTGCGGCGGGGCACCTGAGTACGCTGTTATCTTTTCTCTGTGTCTCCCTGTAAATAGCTGTAGAATATTTGTACATAGTATCTCTCACTGATAGACCACAACTGCACTGTATATAGTTCTTAGCCATTTCACTTCACATAGTGCTTTGTATCATAGCCCCTGTACCCTTCCCTCACCTCGGCACGCTCTTCCCCTTCCCCTCTCTGTTCCCCCCTCTCCGAACCCTCCCTTACCGTCCTCACCCTCACGTTCTCTTTGGCCCCATCACAACCCGGGTGTTGGTGATAGTGCTCCAACGGTCCAATACCAAAAGGACTAACTGCCCTGTTCTCTCTCTCGTTCCCCCTCCGAGGCAAAACCCGATCCTGTCCGTGGACAAGAAGCCAACACGAAGACCTCCTCACCCAGACGACCCCAGCACAGTTGAGAGCAACCTTGTTGCGTCTACGACCCGAGAAAGGCTTCTAGGCATCCAGTCACACCTCCTTTCTACCTCTCTTGCCTACCCTGGTACCAAACAATAAAAACAGCTAAAAATAGCGCAATACATCCGGGCTCCACGCCTGGTATTCCGGTCCGCCCATACCCCTACTCCGCACCTGGTGTCAGAAGTGGGATATACCGGAAGCATAGAGGCCGCGGTTAAACAGCTGGCGGAAAGTCAGGAGTTACTAGGGAAGATCATGGAACGCTTCCTCAAGACGGCTGAAGACGATCCGGACAACTGCATGACGTCCTGAAGGGTCAGGGCGCCGTTCAGGATCAGGCCCTCGGGAGGTTAGCCAAAGTAATGGGACAGCAGCGACCAACTGCCTCTCTTCCCTCAGTGGTCTTACAAAAGTACGTCCCGGGAGAAGACCCGGACTTCTTCTTCACAAACTTTGAATGCCTGGCACAAGCCGCTGCCTGGCCGGCCGATCGCTGGGGCCACTACTTGGGACCTCTGTTGACGGGGGAACTGCAGGTGGCCTATCAACAGGCCAATGTACAAGGACAAATGCCTTACATAAAGACCTGTATCCTAGAACGTCTAGGGATCGATGAGGAGACGTATAGGGTTCGACTGAAGCAAGCCCGAGAAGGACCCCAGAAGACGCCTCTGGCTTTATCTTTCCGCATCCAGGATCTGGCCAACCGGTGGTTGAAGCCTGCCACGGCCTCAAAGGAGGACATTCTGTCCAAGATCTATTTGGAGCAATTCCTGGCCTCTCTCCAACCCGCTACCCAGAAATGGGTGCGACAACATGCCCGCCTGACACTGGACAGTGCAGTTGAAATAGCTAGCGCTTATAGCAGAGCACAAGATTTTCAGAAGAAGGACGAACATCCTCCCCGTATACCGCATGGTAGCCACCCCCGGGCCCAAAGGCCCGCCGTGCCCCGAAAACCGGAACTTGTTCCCTTGTTGCCCTTCCCGGTCGTGCCTCGACCAAGCCCTCCAGGACCACAGTGCTACCACTGTGGAGGGTATGGGCATATTGACCGCTTTTGCCCGCAGAAGGAAGAGCCCATGGAGGTAGGGCTTGCCAGGAACAATGTTTGCCTCACCATGGATGCCAGCCCTGCTACTTTCCGTTGTCCAGTGAAGATCGACGGCCACCAACTGATGGCCCTCGCCGACTCAGGCTGCCGGCAAAGCGTCCTAAGACCCCAGGAGGTGCCAAACCCTATTGGACCTGTGACCCGTACAGTGGCCATCCAATGTGTACACGGTGACACAGTGACACAAAGAGATATCCCACCGCCAGGGTCCGAGTACAACACCCCACCAATGAAGGAAGCCAGCTCACAGTGGGGCTGGTGCACAACCTACTAGAACAAGTCATCCTAGGCAGTGACTACAGCATTCTCCCCCATTTGCTGCAAGACGCTACAGACTCTTTAGAGAGGTGGTGGGCCGTTGCTCCTTATTCCCAAAACCCTCCCCCCGTAGAACCAACATCCAAGACTCCGAAGAGCAGGAGCCAAAAGAAGAAAGAGAAGAGGACACACACCACGGCCTATCCTGTCCAGCTGGACAACCATCCATGGGAAACCGACGGGAGTATTGAGCCGCCCAACAAGAAGACCCCGTGTTACAGGACGCATGGGGGCGCGCCCTGGAGAACGAAGACCCACTACAAGTAGGTCCTTATTTCTTCAAAAAGAGCGGATTCCTATACAGGAAAGGCGGACCCCAGCAACCCCCTCAGCCACTCGTACCCGGTCCCTTTCGTGACAAAGTACTGTTCCTGGCCCATAGCCATTTATTAGGGGGTCCTTTCGGGGATGAAAAAACGGGACAGACCATTTTGGAAAGGTTCTACTGGCCTGGTGTGTATAAACAAATTAATCAATACTGTCGTGAATGCCCTGTGTGCCAGAAGAACAGTCCGTACCGGCCCCCCAAAGTACCCCTCCAACCCCTCCCTCTCATCGATGTCCCCTTCAGTAGGGTAGGGATGGACCTTATGGGCCCCATGTTACCCTCAAAGAGCAGATGTAGGTATGTTCTTGTCTTGGTGGACTACGCCACCCGTTTTCCTGAGGCCGTCCCCTTACGCCAACCAACCACCCAGAGCATTGCTAAAGCTCTCATCTCCATCTTCACCCGGGTAGGTTTTCCCCGCAAGATATTGACAGATCAGGGTACTCCTTTTGTCTCTTCCCTTATGCGCCAGGTATGTTCTCACCTGGGCATCAAACAGATAAGGACCTCTGCTTACCACCCCCAGACCGACGGGTTGGTGGAACGATATAATGCCACCCTAAAAACCACCCTCAAGAAACTACTAGGCCTGGAGAGCCGTAGGTGGGAAGAGATGCTGCCCTTGGCCTTATTCGCAATCCGCTGTAAAGTCCAAAGCAGTACTGGATACTCCCCTTACGAACTCTTGTATGGGCGGGCACCCAGGACCCTGTTGGGCATGGTTCGAGAGGCCTGGGAGGCCGAGCCGGATCGAACCCGACCTCTACCTGAATACGTAGAGAATCTTAAGACACACTTAGGACAAATCAGAGAGATAGTAAGGCAAAACATGGTGACCGCCCAGGCAACCCAAAAACACCAGTATTGCCAAGGAACCAAGGTGCTGTCCTTTGTCCCCGGGACCTAGTACTGCTACTCATACCATCCTCCGACCATAAGTTGCTAGGCCAGTGGCAGAGTCCATTCCCCGTCCTAAGACAAGTGACTCAGGTCACATACGAAATCGAACTGGACTCCAACCGCAATCTCACACAAATATACCACATAAACCTCCTGAAGAAATGGGAGGGCCCCGGCCTGTCCTAGCCGGCCCAGAAACCCCTGCCGTTTGAGAGCTGTCTAGACCCTGATCTGCCCAAAAGCAACAAACAAGACCTAAGAAACACCTTATCCCCACTACAGGCGGTCTTTTCCTCCCTACCAGGGCACACAACCATCATTGAACATGCCATCCACACGGAACCCGGAAAGACCGTAAGACAAAGGCCCTACCGGGTCCCTGAAGCACGCCGGACCACTATCAGAGAAGACGAACCAGATGTTGCGGATGGGCATCATAGAGCCATCCATCAGCAGCTGGAACTCGCCCATTGTCCTAGTTCCCAAACCTGATGGCTCTACGAGATTTTGCATAGACTTTCGGGAGGTTAACAAGGTCTCTAGTTTCGATACATATCCATTACCAAGAGTAGATGAGATGGTGGAACGTATAGGCAAAGCCAGGTATATAAGCACCCTGGATCTCAGCAAAGGCTACTGGCAGATACCCCTGAAAAAGAAGACAAGAAAAAAACAGCGTTTTCCACGCCGGATGGCCTGTTTCAGTTCAGGGTAATGCCCTTCGGGCTTCACGGGGCCCCTGCGACGTTTCAGAGGGCCATGAACATAGTCCTACAACCCCATGTCCGATACGCAGGAGCCTACCTGGATGACATCGTCATCTATAGCGAAAATTGGCCAGAGCATCTGTTCCATCTGAAAGAAGTCATATCATCCCTTGGGAAAAACGGGTTTACCATCAACCCAACCAAAACCACTCTCGCTGCCCAAACCGTAAAGTACCTGGGTTACCTGCTTGGTGAGGGTGTTATCAGACCTCAAGATAACAAAATAAAGGCCATCCAGACCATTCCATTCCAACACACACGGAAAGACCTCCGGGCCTTCCTCGGTCTGTTAGGCTACTATAGGAGGTTCATCCCTAACTTCTCCCAAACAGCCGTCCCATTGACAGACCTACTAAAGAAAAACACAAAAACAGAAGCAGTACTAAAACACCCCACTCCCTTGTTGGTGCAAGCCTTTAACAGACTCAAGCAGTCCCTTGTTTCCGAACCAGTACTAATCAGCCCCGATTACAACCAGCCATTCATCCTACAAACTGATGCCTCAGACCAGGGTTTGGGGGCCGTCCTATCCCAGAAAGACCAGACAGGGGTAGAAAGGCCAATCCTCTACCTTAGCAGAAAGCTCTTCCCTCTGGAAATGAATTACGCAGTAGTCGAAAAGGAGGCCCTGGCAATTAAATGGGCGATAGAAAGACTTCGGTATTACTTGGAGGGTCGGGAATTTGTCCTGTATACGGATCATGCTCCATTAGAATGGATGGCCCGAAACAGGGGCCACAACGACCGAGTGCTTCGGTGGTTCCTATCCCTGCAACCCTATTGATTCAAAACATTGCACTGAAAAGGGGCGGAACAGGGCAATGCGGACTATCTCTCCCGTTATCCACCCCCACCACCCCCACAAGAAAGACAGCTAGGAAAAGGGGATGTGGAAGGGACGCGCCTCTCACCTTAACAGGGCGGCGTCCGAGCAGGGGCTCCAGGGCCTCTGAACCCGTCCATCCTGCGTCCCTGACGACCGGGACTCCTCCTCTCTCTCTTCCCTTGCAGAAAGCAGTGCAACCAATGGAGACGCGCAACGAACCGGAAGCGATCTCCCGTGACCATGGAAGTCCCTCCCCCATCACCGACCTGACACACAGAAAAGCAGACGACCAAGAGAGGAGAGCGTTCAAGGCGGCGGACTCGTGGCAGGAGACAGCGTGCGGAGAACCTGTGGCGGAGAGTGGAAGGAGTGCGAGGGAAGGAGAAGAAGAGCAGAGGATCGGAGAGGAAGAGGAGGAGGAAGTCTGGACCGAAGATTGGTGGAGTCCTCAGGAGGTTGCTGGAGAGCGGCCACAACTCGCAGGAGAGTTGCGGCGGGGCACGTGAGTACGCTGTTATCTTTTCTCCGTGTCTCCCTGTAAATAGCTGTAGAATATTTGTACATAGTATCTCTCACTGATAGACCACAACTGCACTGTATATAGTTCTTAGCCATTTCACTTAACATAGTGCTTTGTATCATAGCCCCTGTACCCTTCCCTCACCTCGGCACGCTCTTCCCCTTCCCCTCTCTGTTCCCCCCTCTCCGAACCCTCCCTTACCGTCCTCACCCTCACGTTCTCTTTGGCCCCATCACAACCCGGGTGTTGGTGATAGTGCTCCAACGGTCCAATACCAAAAGGACTAACTGCCCTGTTCTCTCTCTCGTTCCCCCTCCGAGGCGAAACCGGATCCTGTCCGTGGACAAGAAGCCAACACGAAGACCCCTCACCCAGACGACCCCAGCACAGTTGAGAGCAACCTTGTTCCATCTACGACCCGAGAAAGGCTTCAAGGCATCCAGTCACACCTCCTTTCTACCTCTCTTGCCTACCCTGGTACCGAACAATAAAAACAGCTAAAAATAGCGCAATACATCCGGGCCTCCACGCGTGTTATTCCGGTCCGCCCATACCCCTACTCCACACCTCCTTAGTTGGATAGGCACCAAGTCTCAATTTCATAAATGAGTATCATATATAAAAAGGAAAGTGTGAGTTAAAGTATGGTTGCGTTCCCAGAACTTAATATGAATTTATCACTAACCAGGCATGTTTTTTTACTGTCATTGCTTCTTTGTCCAGCTGATACAAAAAAAGTTGTTTGATTCACAGACTTCCAGATTTAAATTAAGCCAAAGCATGGGAGTATTTTTAGTATGCGGCTTGGCTGGCTAAATCCTGTCTTTGAAGGCCAAATTCTAGCTGAATTTGTGCCAGCCAATGTACGTCAGGATTTTAAAGACCGATTTACCTGCCTTGACCTGCAGTATGTCCAGTAGCTTGGCATTTTTCCCCCGGAAAATAAATGAAGCACAAGTAAAAGCAGGGATTAGTTTAGCTGACAAAACATTAAAAAAATGGCCATATGATGGCCATCTCAGTTTATCCCAGAGGGCATTAAAGGTAACGATGTTAATGGCACTTTAGCCTTAAGAATGTCTAAATGGCTTCTGAAGGAAATTTTGTTGGCAAACAAGATACCAAGGTACTTATAGCTTTTGACTATTTCGATTTGTTTATTTCTTGAGTACCAGGACCGTAATCTGAATGGTGATACTCCAATTGACACAATCTTAGTTTTTTAATGTTCAGCTCTAGATGGTTTATCAACATAAATCATCAAAGGAATTAATAAAATTCTGATAACTTATTGGTGTTTGACTAAATAGTACTTTGTCATCGGCACACTGAAGATATTTTAAGGAAATATTGCACAGTTTAGGTGCATGTGAAATCCAGAGATCCAAGTGTTGCTTAATATCCGCCATAAAAACATCCAATAAACAGGGGGAAAGATGCACCTCTGTTTTAGTCCGTTCGCTGTCTCAATTCTTTGAGTAAGAAAGGATCCATCTCCCAGTCTGCTCTCGGCCCATGTATTTGTGTAAAAACGTATCATGGGATCCAGAAATTTTGGTGGTGCTCCCCATATGGTAAATAGCTCCCCATGCAGATAATATGTTATACTATGGGCCACTAACAATTATGGTAGTTTCCAATGGGGAACGCCACTATTGGGACTTATAGGATTGCACTTCTATGTCCACACTGGCAGGAGCAGAGGGGTCGATGTGGGCGGGAGATATCGATTTTTGATTTATGTGCAGCCCCCTGAATGATTCCCGCCCCCCCATATACTGAACAAAGCATATACAATTGAGCTCGGAGGGCTGATGATCGGAGAGCTGCATACTCCCTCTGCTCCTATGGTCATGGCTGAGCTCGACAGAGGTCTACGGTTTCAGTTTGGGCTTTATCAAAGAAACTCCGCTCTCATGTCCTAACCTATTTCACTCTAGAAGCATGATTAACATTGCTTAGCTGGTTGGTTTACTCCTTACATATCTATCCAGGAATACCCCGAGTGAAAATTCTTCATTATTATACAAAATGGCCTCATTATAGTCATCACAGAAAAAGGACTACTTCCCTTGATGTCCTCCACTGAAAAGAGACAGAGGACTCCCTTGAGACCCCCAATGAAAATAGACATAGGACTCCTCTAACAGCACTAGTTATCTAACTGTGCAGCCATCTTGGACAGTCTACATGCAGAACACTGCTACCCCTTCTCCCTAAGATAAGCAGCATACTGCATATTCACTTTTTTACTTTATTCTTTCCATTTTTTTTTTCGAATACTTACCCACATTATGAAACGCACCAGGAATGCCACTTTCTCCATCACCTACCCCCCAGGTCTCACAAAAAAAGCAGCAAAATGCTACAAACATAATTTATTAAAATCCCATCCTGAAACCCCTGTCTCTGACCCATACTTCCCTATGAACAAAGGGCCTATCATCCTCTTCACTAGAAGAAGAGCTCAGTGGAGAAAAGCCTTTCTTGCCCTATTTAAAGTCTCTTCCATGAAGAAAACAGCTCACGGATCACTATCCTTCCTTCCACAATTTTCAATGCTGCAGCCACCGTTAATATCTATCACAATGGAATCCTCCCCATACAATCTTCTGACCGTAATCTTAAAATGCTAGACCACATATTCCCACTCATCCTGGAGAAAGTCTTATCATCTCACCCCTCCTCTCCTTCAAACCGTTCTGAAACTCTCAATCCCCATCCTCTTCCAAGCACAACTCAGGACTCCCAGTTATCCCCATCTGCTCGGCTACAACCCATAGTCCTCATCGATTCCAAACCAAAGAACCCATCGCACCTTACATACTTCTCCCCATAAACCCCACCAACTCACTCTCTCCTCCTCCCCTACATCTCCTCCCCCCTCTCCATCCCTCCATGCACCCCCCTGCAGCACATATATTCCACCTACACCCCTTCCAAGTACGGATTATCCGTCTCTCAAACATCTCACCCTACACTCCCACCCCGCCCCCCACCACTACTCCTAACACCACCTTTCAACCCCACAACCTCAACCTCACCACCATAGATCCTAGCATGGACATCCTCCAGCCCCTACCACCCTCTACCCCGCCACACAACATCATTCCCAACACCTCCTTGCTACCCCTCAACCTCACCACTGTAGATCCTAGCATGGACATCTTCCAGCCCCTACCACCCTCTACCCCGCCAAACAACATTATTCTTAACACCTCCTTGCTACCCCTCAACCTCACCACTGTAGATCCTAGCGCTGACATCTTCCAGCCCCTCCACCCTACTGGTCCTCCCCCACATTCCATCCTCACAACCTCTCCTTACACTTCGCTTCAGCCCACTAACGTCTCTCAGGCAACTAACCCTACACTGCAGCCTCCCCCGCCCCACACCATTACACCTAACACCACCTTTCAGCCCCTTAACTTCACCTTCACCACCAAAGATCCTAGCACAATCCTCTTCATACCTCCCCACCCTACCCGTCCTCCCCGAATCTCCCACCTCACCGTCTCTCCTAGCACCTCCCTCCACCCCACCGTCTCCACTGCTAGCCCACCACCACCCCTAATGTTCCCATCTTAGTCGTCCCTTTACCCCCTGTCCACCCGGTCTACCCCTATTGTCCCCGACTTAATCGTCCATGTGCCATCTCTCCCTACACCTACTGATCCCCCTCCCTTCCCCCTCCATGACTACCCCTAGCCCCCACCATCTGCCTAGCAACACCACCGCTACCCCCCCTGATCTTGACACAGCAGTTGCTCATATCCCCCTCCCTCTGACCTTCTCGGCCCCTCCCTCCATTGACATAATCCCCGATAGAGCACCCAGTTCTATCCTCGACCAAAACAACCCATCAATTGATCCCAACAATGCTAGTACTCCTCATATCTCCTCAGCCCATCTTTCCAAGGTGGTAACTCTCGCGACCGACCCCATCTCGACCAGATATTATCAGCCCTACAGCAAATCAAATCAGACATCCGATCCCTACACGATCTGATCTTACAACAACCCAAATTCTCTTGCAATAAACAGGAACACAGATCTTGCCACTGATCCAAGAATTATGGTCATAGTCAACATCCACCTGCAAGTTCCCAGGCTCAGGGCTCTCCTCATTGGAGCACAGTGCCACACCCCAATGCCTCATCCCGCACCAACAGAATGCTAAACCCTCTCTCTATCATAGAGATATATGCCCTCCTTCACTCATACGAGCTTCCTCCTCCTCCCTCTGCCATCATTCTCCCAGAATCACAAATTCAACCTATCCCTATCAACACACACAGAGACCCCAAACTCATACCTAGAGGTATAGTTGAGAATAATCTCACTAGAATCCACCACACCTACGATCCCATACCAGTACCCATGAAGACAAGACTAAACTGTATTCTCCTTAACTGCAAATCTGCTAACCTCACATTTATTGAGCAATTCATGGATATTCCGGCGTCAAATAATAGCCATCAACATAAGCAAATATTCCTGGGAGACTTCAACCTCCATTGGGATGATCAGAATGACACTGGGGTAAACAGTCTCAAAGCCTTTCTCGCTTACCTCAATCTCGAGCAAATATGTAATATTCCTACTCACGACAAAGGTGCAATTCTTAACCTCGTAATTTCAAATGCGGACTTCACATTACTTGACTTGATCATCCCTTGCGATTGGTCGGACCACCACATTATCACTTTCCAAGTCTTAGAAGATGTTAAACGACTCCATACACAACCCCTGAGATCTAAGAACTGGAAGAGAAACATGAAAAACCTCGATTCTATCCCTATAGCCTTAACTAACGCTAACCCTCTTTGCCCCCCGGATGACCTAAACGATGTCCAAGTTCTAACTAATCACTTCTTCCACTCCATGACTAATCTTCTCGACAACATTGCCCCGCTCCAATTGAAAAGAGCCTCCATAAAAGACTCAAAACCCTGGTACAACGGGAGGTTAAATGACGATAGACACTCTCTCAGATTAATTGAACGACGATGGAGAGCTGCTCCCTCAGCTGAGCACCTTAGGTTCCTTAGACTCTCCAGAAACTCCTATTTTAGGAACATCAGAAAGTCGAAAACTGACTTCTTCAGGTCGCAACTTGACCAAGCTAAGAATAGACCCAAAAAGCTTTTCGACCTTAGTAAATCCCAAACTAAGGTCATACTCATTCTCCAGAACGCCATTGCTCCCAAACTACCAAATTGTGAAGAATTTGCATCCTTTTTTGCCTCCAAAACAGAATCCATCAAATCAGATTTACGCAAGGACCTCTTATCCATCTCAGAAAAGGATAAGAATCTATATGTCGACCCGGCCGACACGCAAACTAACACCCTTCCGAAATTCAAACTCAAAAACAACGCAAATTGGTCCCACTTCAACACGTACAGTGAAGACTCTATACTAAAGACACTAACCTCTCTGAACCCTTCCAACCATTTCACAGACCCGCTCCCGGCTAACTACTTAAAAGATTTCATTCCCCTGCTTCTACCTCTCTGGACCAAGATAGTAAATACGTTCCTCCTTCAAGGAATCATTCCAGACATCCTGAAAGCTGGTCAGGTTTCGCCGATCCTAAAGAAGATAACAGCTGACCCCTTGGACCTAAATAACTATCGGCCGATTTCCAACATACCTAGGTTAGCCAAACTCTTGGAAAAATGTGTTAACCTACAGCTGAACAAACGCATTAATAATTTCAACTTGCTTAACCAATTTCAATCTGGTTTCCGAGCAGGTCACAGTACAGAATCGGCCATGACTCACATAATTGACGACGCTCTAAAAATCCTGGACCAAAATGAAGCTTATCTACTTATCCTATTAGACCTATCGTCTGCTTTTGACACCGTCAAACACAACAACTTGCTTGAACTCCTTAAACAAAGAATGGGGTTGTCTGACATTGTATATAATTGGTTCACCTCCTTCCTTCAAAACAGATCCCAAAGATTCAAAGTCAACCAAGCCCTGTCCAATTCTTTGCCTGTAACTCTTGGTGTTCCACAAGGCTCTTCTTTCTCACCAACCATTTTCAATCTTTTTATGAAACTTCTTACTGATCTTCTCAGCTCCACCAAGACTCATTTCCATATGTATGCTGACGACACCCAAATCTATATCAAGATCCACTCACTCAAGGACATCAAATCTCTCAACTCCACCTTACATAAAACCCAAACTTGGCTTGCCGAAAATAATTTGAAACTAAACTCACTCAAAACAGAATTCCTCCTAATCACCCCCCCTAACAAAACTCCCAATATCCTTGATTGGCTAAAGCACCTAACAGCTCTCAAAGGTCAACCACTCATTGTTGATTCAGCTAAATCACTTGGGATAATTCTTGACAGTAATCTAAAGATGCAGAAGCACATCAGCGCCTCCACTAAAGGAGCCAACTTCCACCGGAAGACCCTGCGAAAATTTAAACCCATTCTACCAACCTCTGATTTCAAAGAAGCTGTTCAAGCTCTAGTAATACCTAGAGTGGAATATGGTGCTATAACCCTATGCGGCCTCCCAAGATCGTCGACAGCCCCATTAAGAGCCACTATCAACTCTGCGGCAAGACTCATCACTGGCTCAAAGAGAAACTCACACATATCGCCTGACCCTAGAGCCCTCAACTGGCTACCATTTGAAGATAGAATTCATCTTAAAATCACCTGCATGACTCACAAAGCCCTTCACCACAATTCCCCACATTATCTAGCTCAGAAACGGGAGCTCTCTGCTGGCAGCAGATCCTCCATGAGTGCAAAGACACTTCTTCTAAAACCACAACGATTTACCAAGAAAAAAACGTACTCTCACTCATTCTCTGGTATAGCTCCCAGGATTTGGAACGCTTTACCCACGGAAACAAGAACGAATCCGTCACCTACCGCCTTCAAAAAAGAAGTGAAAGCGATCCTCTTGGCTCAATTCACGTGATCCTGTCCGGTCTGCTACCTTTTGTTTTATTGTCCCTATTTATGTATTTATCATCAACTAGCTGAAATTTGCTCTGTCAAGAAAACAGACTTTACATGTTTAAGTTTTGTACCATGTTTGCACCTATCCCTTGTTTTTATTAAATTTTTTGGTTTCCTTCTTACACTGTAAAGCGCTCTGATACTCGTAAGAGTCTTGTTCGCGCTATATAAAACCTTCAAAATAGAATAAAAATAAATAAAAATAATGCACC
Organism: Lissotriton vulgaris; assembly: GCF_964263255.1. Taxonomy (NCBI): domain Eukaryota; kingdom Metazoa; phylum Chordata; class Amphibia; order Caudata; family Salamandridae; genus Lissotriton; species Lissotriton vulgaris. The sequence continues at coordinate 76,521 of NW_028246878.1, read as the reverse complement.
CTGACATCAGGGCTGAGGGGGCCTTCCTTAGTGGTGTCTGGCATATATTAAAGATGTGAAGGCACGTTGTTTGATACTAAACATGACATGTTTTAGCGGTACCATAATGAAGCTGCCAATTTCCTGGCAGACCATGTTATTCTATGGACTGCTATCACTATAGTAGTTTCCAATGGGGAATGCCACTATAGGAACCCACACCTTTAATATAATGAACCCTGCCTCCTGGGCTGAGGCGGCCTTCCTTAGGGGTGCCTGAAATATATTAAAGATAGTGCCTCACATGGTGAGGGCACAGTCGAGTTTGGACAGTTTGCACTGCTCCTGCAGTCTGCAATGGCAGGCCTGATGTCAGTAGTTTGCTTGGGTCACACAGGGTGATACAAAACCATACTGCAGCCCTTGGGACCCCTTTATCACCTATACCCTGCGTACCTCTGGTGCAATATACTAAGGACTCATAAGGGGGTAAAGTCTCTGTCAGTTGGGATGGTCAATTTACACATAACAGTTTTGGGGAAAGAGCACATGCACTGGAGCATGGTTAGCAGGCTTCAGAGGAGCACTGTCAGAGTCGAAAACTAGCATCAAGTATTCCAAAGGGGGGCAAAAATGGGGAGACAGCTGCAAAAAGCACCATTTTTTTTCAAGGGGAGTTTTATAGCTGGTATTGATTAGATTGAGTGGGATTGATTGGAAAAGACTACAATCTTACACCTACGTGAAGCCACAATGCAAAATGAGAAGAAGCAAACAGGATACATGAAAGCAAAATAGGCAGAGGGGTGATCCACAGCACAGACAGGATGAACACCCAACCTTGGGTGTGCAAAAGAAGGGAAAAAGGGACTTAACCCTGGAAAAACTCTATAGGGTAGAGCAGGCTGGAATGGGAGCACTCAGTCACATCACCAGGCCTCAAAATCAGAAAATGGAGGATCAAACATCAGTGGTTGCACAAGACAAAAATAACAGATGGGAAATGACAGTTTCCAAAATGGGCAAATGATGATGAAAGGAGAGACATCTGAATCATCTCGGAGAAAACATTTTTCAGCATATTGTTCCTGCATCCAAAAGGATAGTTAATACTCTGCATTATTTGTCTAAATTACAACATGAATAGTATATGCACATGTAAGCTGGAAATGTTTGCAAATCTACCAAACACTCGTAGAGTAGAACCACAATTCTTGTAATTGTATTGGTTTGCACATATAGTATATAAGTAATCAATTAGGAACGTCAGCCATTCAATGCCGACTAAAAATGCAAGATAATGTTGCGGGCAGCACACATGAAAATTCAATGCTAAAAAACCTAGGAGCGGATAGCATATTATTTTACGTTTAGTGTTCAATCTGCCAACCCAAAAGGGCCAGGAGTACATACCTCTTCCATCCCGTACCCACTGTTTCATTTGTAAATGAATAAGTGCAGAGGCCCTATGGTTTGCTTCGAATTCCACAGCCAGCCCTATCGAAGGTTGGGTGCCGAACGCAAAGGCTGTGTAGTCTTGATTCCATCTCACGTCTCTTTAATCTACCACCCAACTCTTTAATCCACAATCAGACACTACCTCTTTATCTCACTCCTGCATTTTCTTTTGTCTTTTGTTTTCTCCCTTTGTCACTGTGTTTGCCATCTTTCTCTTCTTTTGTACTCCCTTTTGCTTTTTTCTTTCTTCATCTATGGATCAAAGTTTGAGGAAGAAAAACAAGTGCCTGTAAAGATTACCAGTCAAGCAGGTAAGTAGTAAAGTCTTTATTAAAGTAAAGTCCTGACACCAGGGCAAGTCTTCATGCAATCACCACTCTAAAATAACTGTCATATCTCAACTGTCAACCTGCCGGTGGTCAGGTAGAACACCCTGACGTCACAATGCACCGGCAGGTAGCGCGTGCAGGGAACATAGCGCGTGTGCATTACATTAGAAGAAAGTACTGGGTTTATAAACATAACACATCTCCCTTCCCAAAACAACAAGAGAGATCATGAGTGCCCGGCTGAAGCTTAAGGATGAGGAGGGGAAACCACAGCTAATCACATATGTAATCTTGTAACTTAGCTGGTGGTTTGACTACTCTTCCATATCTGCTCACAGTAGGTTCATCCTCACAGCTAACGTCCCGAGAAGTAACATCTTCTTAAACAGAGTCATCTGAATCAGAATCCGTATGACTGTTGGTCTGAGACCTGTACTCTTCCGATGTCTCCTTGCTCTGCCTACTACTACTGTCTTCGACCCGTGAGGCATCAGAAGTGTTCTCACTCTCAGAAGATACTTTGTTTGTACCTAAAGATATAATGTTGGTACCATCTGGCCGAGACCTCTCAATTTCCTCACGGTCCAGAATCCATTCATAGTCTTGAGAACAGGAAACCTCATTATTTTCAGGAGTGGATTGAAAATCAATCATTCCTTTCCCCTCCTTGCATAATGATAAAGCAGAAAAATGCCAAGTTTTTCCATCATCTCAAAAGAGCAGAATTACAAAACACTTTCTTTACTTCCATTGGTTGAGAGTAGTTGTTTTTTCCCTTGCTGGTACTTCTGGTATTTTTCACTCTCACATTGTCACCTGCTTTGATGTCAACCTTTTTACATGCATGCTTATTGTCATAGTATTTCTTACTTATAGTTTGTGACCTTCGTAAATTCCCTTGTATCTCCTCTGGAGACCACATCTCTCTTTTAGGGGTAGCCCAACCTACATTATCCTTTGTAATGGGAGTCCACCCTCTCAAGATTACAAAGGGACTGGTACCTGTAGATACACATGGCGTAACCCGAAATGACCAAAGGTTTTTGATTAGTTGTTTTCTCCATGACGTCATTCTGATTTGCCAGTTGAATTATACCTTTAATCACCCGATTAAACCTTTCAACTGGACCATTACCTGCAGGATGATAAACCGACGTGGTTTTGTGTTCTATCCCATGATTCATCAGAAATTCTTTGAATAATTTTGACGTGAACTGTGGGCCATTGTCCGACACAATGCAATTTGGAAGGCCCTCCCTTAGGAATAGCTTGCGCAAAAAACTTACTACATTTTTAGCGTCAGCATCTTGTACCACTTCAACCTCTGGCCATTTAGAGAAATGGTCTACCAGTACAATAAGATATAACAGTTCTCCTTGTTCACGAATGGGCCTACAAATGTCAATTTCCAATCTGACCCAAGGCATGTTAGGGCAAGACAGGTGTTGAAGAGGTGGTCTAAATGTGTGTTTAGTCTTATCAGAGTTTTCACAATCAATCAATCATCGCATTTCTATAGCGCACTACTCACCCAGAGGGTCTCAAGGCGCTGGGGCAGGGGGGTCTGCTACTGCTCAAACATCCAGGTTTTGAGTTGCTTCCTGAAGGCGAGGTGGTCCTGGGTCAGGCGGAGGTGGGTGGGGTGGGAGTTCCAAGTCTTGGCAGTGAGGTAGGAGTAGGACCGTCCCCCTGTGGTGGCTCTTCGGATGCGGGGGACGGCGGCGAGGGCGTGGCTCGTCGATGGAAGCTGGCGTTTGGGAGCGTAGAAGTTGAGGCGGCTGTTGAGGTATCCTGGGCCTTGGTTGTGTAGGGCTTTGTGTGCGTGGGTGAGGAGACGGAAGGTGATTCTCTTGTTGACCGGGAGCCAGTGCAGGTCTCTCAGGTGTCCGGAGATGTGGCTGCGACGGGGGATGTCCAGGATGAGTTGTGCTGAGGCGTTCTGGATCCGCTGGAGTCTCTTCTGGAGTTTGGCGGTGGTTCCGGCGTAGAGGGAGTTGCCGTAGTCCAGACGGCTGGTGACGAGGGCCTGGGTGACCGTCTTCCTGGTCTCGGTGGGGATCCACCGGAAGATCATACGTAGCATGCGCAGGATGTTGAAGCACAACGAGGAGACGACGTTGACTTGTCTGGTCATGGAGAGGGAGGAGTCCAGGATGAAGCCCAGGTTGTGTGCGTGGTCTGTTGGTTTGGGTGCGCTGCCTAGGGTGGGGGGCCACCAGGAGTCATCCCAAGCGGTGGGTGAGGATCCCAGGATGAGGACTTCCGTCTTGTCCGAGTTCAGTTTCAGGCGGCTGTTCTTCATCCATTCGGCTACCTCTTTCATCCCTTCAAGAAGGTTGGCTCTGGCGGTGGCGGGGTCGTTGGTAAGGGAGAGGATCAGCTGGGTGTCGTCGGCGTAGGAGATGATGTTGAGGTTGTGCTGGCCTGCGATGTCTGCGAGGGGGCTCATGTAGACGTTGAAGAGGGTTGGACTGAGCGAGGAGCCTTGAGGAACGCCGCAGATGACTTCGCTGGCTTCAGATCTGAACGGAGGGAGGCGGACTCTCTGTGTCCTTCCGGCGAGGAAGGAGATGATCCACTCCAGTGCCTTCTCCTGGACTCCGACGTTGCTGAGGCGTTGTACTAGGGTACGGTGGCAGACAGTGTCGAAGGCCGCAGAGAGGTCGAGGAGGATGAGGGCCGCTGTTTCTCCGTTGTCGAGCAGCGCTCGGATGTCATCGGTGGCTGCGATCAGAGCGGTCTTGGTGCTGTGGTTGGCCCGGAAGCCAGACTGCGAGGGGTCGAGGGATCCGTTCGTCTCGAGGAAGGCGGCCAGCTGCTTGTTGACGGTCTTCTCGATGACTTTTGCAGGAAACAGGAGCAGCGAGATGGGGTGGTAGTTCTTGAGGTCGGTGGGGTCGGCCGATGGCTTCTTGAGTAAGGCGCTGAGTTCGGCGTGCTTCCAGCTCTCCGGGAAGGTAGCGGTGTCGAAGGAGGTGTTGATGATGTCCCGCAGGTGGGGTGCGATGACAGCGCCGGCCTTGTTGAAGACGTGGTGAGGGCAGGGGTCGGTCGGAGATCCGGAGTGGATGGAGTTCATCGTGCGGACGGTGTCTTCGGTGCTGATTGGAGTCCAGGCGCGGAGGGTGGTGGTGGGGGGGGGTGGTTCGGTCGTGGCGTTCATTGGTTGAGTGCTGAAGCTGTTGTGTATGTCCGCGATCTTGTTGTGGAAGTAGGAGGCGAGGGAGTTGCAGAGGTCTTGCGAAGGGGTGATGTCGTTGTTTCAGGCTGTACAATTCCTGACTCTTCTTTCAATTTCTAGGTCATAACCAGGCCACCAGTATGAATTCCTGACTCTACTTTTGGTTTTACCAATACCAAGGTGCCCTCGTGGCAAATATCAAGGAGTTTAGTACGTAAACCTTTGGGCGGAACAACCTTTCCATTTCTCAAAATCAAATCACCTTCAATAGACAATTTGTCTCCTAGTTCCCAAAATGGACGCAATATAGAAGGTATTTCTTTCTTATCAGGCCAGCCTGCTCTTATTTTTTTCTTTACCTCAAGTAGAACATCATCCTCCTCCATATGTTCTGACCACTCTGCACCAGAGATACATGGTACTTCTTCTGTGACATTAGCTATGCAGAAAGTGTCAATGTCTGAAACCTGATCTTCATTGTTTGGTAGAGGTAAACGGATTAGACAGTCCGCCACCTTGTTTTTTACACCAGGAAGATATTCAACCTCATAGTTATATTCTAACAATTTCATTGAAATTCGTGACAAACGGGGGGAAGCAACTTGAAGACCCTTTGTGGAAAGGACTTTTACTAAGGGTTTGTGATCACTTCTAAGGGTGATTTTGTATCCCCAAATGTACTGTCTAAAATGGTTCAAAGCCCATGCACATGCTAGTGCCTCCCTCTCAATCACCGAATACCTTCCTTCTGTGGGAGTGATTGAACGTGAGGCAAAAGCAACGGTAACTTCTTTTCCTTCCTCATTAATCTGTGAGAGTACTGCTCCCAACCCCTTGTTGCTTGCATCAGTGGTCACTATGCTTTTAAAGAAGAGTTAAACCCTTGAAGAGGTTGGGCATCACAAATGTCCTCTTTTAACCTGTTAAATGCTTCTTCACAAGTAGCATTCCACTCAAATGTATTCTTCTGTTTTATGAGTTCTCTTAAATGTAAGGTTTTTGAAGAGAAGTTCTTCACAAATTTAGCATAAAATTCTGATAGGCCCAGGAATGCTCTGACCTCTTCCTTATTTTTGGGTGAGGGGGCTTCTCTAATAGCTGACAGCAGCTCTTTTTTTGGTTTTATGCCATTGCCATCAATTTCATGCCCCAAATAGGTGACTTTATTTGCAGCAAATTTGCATTTGCGCAGATCAGCTGTAAGCCCATGATGTTCTAGCAACCCTAGGACTCTGTTAAGTTTTGCATCATGTTCACCTCTGCTTTTGATTGTTACCATGATGTCGTCTTGGAAAATTAAGAGATTTTTTTCCCTTTTGATGAGTTCACTCATCAACCTCTGAAACATGGCCGCAGCAGAGGCCAGTCCAAATGGTACTCTCTTAAATCTGAAACACCCCAGCGGGGTTACAAATATGGTCAGGCTTCTGCTTTTAGGATGCAAAGCCACCTAGTGGTAGGCAGAGCTAAGATCAATGGTTGAAAACCATTTTGCACCATTAGTAAGGGACAGCATCTCACTAATTTTTGGTAAAGGGAATTGATCCACCAGATATTAAGATCGCGTAGATCAATGCATGGGCGGAGCTTGCCGTTGGGCTTCTTCGCGATAACCAAAGGCGAAACCCACTCTGCTGATTCCACCGGCTCAATGATGCCCTCCTTCTGTAATTTTTTAAGTTCATCTTCCACCTTACCAATGATGGAAAACGGTATGTTTCTGGACTTGTGTATACAAGGCACAGCATCTCTTTTTTGTTTAATTTCATGGACAAAACCTTTAGGTTTCCCAATGTTCTCTGAAAACACCATAGGATACCTTTTTTTAAAAAAGTTATTACATTCTTCCTCCGTTTGTAAGATGAGGACGGGATCTGGACTGTTTGGATCCAGAATTATACCTAATTCTCCTTGGTCAATCCACCCTAACACAGATGGACCCACTTTGGAGACATACAGTTTGCCAACTGTTTGGCGGGATTTAAATTGGAACTGTAGTTCCCTGTAACCTAACATTTCAATAGGTTCATAATTAAATGACTTTGAGAAAATATCTGGGTTCTTAAATTTTTTTCCAATGACAGGAACAAATTTCTCTAACCATACTTCTTCATTTACTATTGTGTATGGCGAGCCTGAATCTGCCACAATTGACATGTCCACCCCGCCAATGTTCATGTCACATATTGGTTTCTTTTTTTTGTGTACACCATCTTCCCCATTCAACACAAATAAGTTCATATCATCTTCATCTGAAGATGTACAATTTCCTTCTTCTTCATAAATTACAGCTTTTACATTTCTACCCCCTTTTTGTGTCTTAGGACACATGGCACTGAAATGTCCTATCATACTACAATTGGAACATTTTTGTCTCACCGCTGGACACGATCTGTCGTTGGCCAAATGGTATCTACTGCCACATCTATAACATTTCCTGTTATCTGAAAGCTTAGCTTTATGGCTAGAATCTCTTTTCTGTACATACACTGAATTAGGCTTACTCTTAGTTTTCCTAGAACTAATGACTTTTGCCACCATAGATTTGAACTCTGTAGAGGATTTTTCTTCTTGTAAACAGCCTTTGCACACCTTCCAGTTAATTCATTACATTTAACTATTTCTACAACTTCTTCCAAAGGTAATTTGCCCTTAGCCCACAGTTTCTCTTGGACATGTTTATTTGAGGATCTCATAATGACCAGCTCGTCATGTAATGTCCCAAATCTACACGTTAGTGCCAAATTTTTCAACGCAGCACCGTAATCTTCTACAGACTCTTCTTGAGCTTGCTTGCGTTGAAAAAATGTGAATCTGTTGACAGAAATAGAAATGGTAGGCTTAAAATACATTGTCAAATCTTCTAACGCAATAGTGTATGCATCACCTGGCCTAGCTTTTTTATTGATGCGATTGTAAATTTTCATAGCCTTTGCACCTAAACAATGAAGAAGAATTTTATTTTTCTTCTCCGGGGTCAATTCTTAATCCCCCTCAAAAGTGGATAAATAGTTCTCAAAGTACTCCCTTCACTCTTCCCATTTAAGGGCATCATGCCCTGTAGAGGGTATGAAAGGTAAGGTTGGGAATAAATTCCAAACATTGCCTGAAGCCATAGCCAATACCTTTATGTAACTTTTTAGGACAGATTTGGAAAAAGTCATATTTATTTCAGTTGTAAATACTATTTCAGACCCATAAGTAATACTTATTTATTTCTTTTCCTCTAAGGTATATTTTAAACTGTAACTATCCAGCCAATTTTCTATAGATCCAATCTTGGGGAAGACCGTAAGTGTTTAAGAACACTTAAGTTTAATTTTCCAAAAACAATCTTTAATGGTGTGCGTGTCACCGCTTTGAGCAACACGCGAGTTCCAAAACCTTTAGTTTACTAGTGTTTATTAACGTCTTATAAACACTTATTCATGCTTGAAATAGACGATTCGTTTTTGTTGCTTGGTGTGCGTATCACCGTAAAAATGATAAGCACGAAATACAGCTTCCGATTTTTCTAAGATGGCCGCCCGACGTCGTTGAACGCTGCATTCCACTGACATCACAACAAAACCTGACAGGAATCTTCTCTTCAGGCTGCGTCGTGTAGCTTCGCAGGAAGGCGGCACACGCACCGAAATTCAACCGCGAAGTCGTTTCACCTCGAAACCAGCAACTTTGTGCGTCCGCTCCACACCGATCACCTCAGGCACACGTAGCTGTCAACACGCAGAAGGAAGAATCTCCTCACAACTTGGGTGCCCCTTCACATCCGCAAAACAGTAAACCGGCCAGGGGGTGAGGGGGGAAACAGGGAGGAACTCCGCAGATGGTGGCTTGAGAGTCTCGAAACCTCCCGGTGGTGATCCCCAGAAGCACCGGAGCTCAGTCAAACATCCTCCTCAATTCCCTGACCCGTACCGGAGGGGTGAAACTTTTGAAAATCCTGTCAGCGGGCAGGGCTAACACAAGCAGCTGGACACATCCGACTCACCCGTAAATAATGGTGTACAGAGCGACGTCCAGAATGCTGCCTCCAGGGGTGTTCCTATGATGAACACGACACAGCAACGCCGCAAGACGATCTGCGACAACAATGCCACACGCAATTCCAGCGTGAAGGGACAGCTGTTCTCCTGGAGATTCCGCTTGTCTTCAACTTCTCATTTGCGGAAACCAGATGAGATGGCAAATCGTTGCCGTCTAAGACGTACCCAACAACAGATTAGATGGCTACTGGTGGGTTCTTCGTGGTGTCAGGATCCCACCCTCGTCGCCAACTTGTAAAGATGACCAGTCAAGCAGGTAAGTAGTAAAGTCTTTATTAAAGTAAAGTCCTGACACCAGGGCACGTCTTCATGCAATCACCACTCTAAAGTAACCGTCATATCTCAACTGTCAACCTGCCGGTGGTCAGGTAGAACACCCTGACGTCACAATGCACCGGCAGGTAGCGCGTGCAGGGAACATAGCGCCCGTGCATTACATTAGAAGAAAGTACTGGGTTTATAAATATAACAGTGCCAGTCCCCAAAAATGAGTATTGGTGGGCCCCAACCCGCAACCACCAGTTCAAATTAAGCACTGCCCAAAAGCAAAAAGCACTCTCTGTGAAAAAGTAATGGGGGTCAGCCACCATGTCATGGGGAAATTGCTTAATTTTGGCCAGTGGTTACAGGTGGGGCCCTCAAGCACTTATTTTTGTGGACTAATACTTATTTTCCCCTATCGGGAATCTGAAAGAGTGAGATAAAGGCAGAGTGTGTGCTTGGTAGTTGATTAAAGAGGTTTTACTTGAAATTAGACTATGCAGCCATGGTATTCCACACCTCTGACATCCAATGGTGCTGACCATGGGCTGCTGTGCAGCATTTGTGGGCCTGGCACTTAGGGACTGATTATCTCTTCGACAGTCGGACCACCACCAGCCTGTTGGTGGTGGTCCGACCACTGACAGTGCATTGGTCTAACCGCCATATCAGGAGTATGGCAGGTGGAATGGCATCACCCTGATGACACACTGGTGCCACCACCAGGATCATGGATCCCGACAATGCGATGGTGTATTTGGTTGAGGGGAATGCCAGAGGTGCCCAGAAAGGCACCGCCATGCAGATTACATCTCTGCCATCCTTCACATGGCGGTGACTCAATGTTGTGCGTGCACTGTGTGCCATGCATGACATGGCCCATGGTAACAGTGCGCGTACGGCAGTGCATGCGCTGCACCGTGGCGTCGTCACCTTCAATCAATCAATCAAAACATTTATAGAGCGCGTTACTCACCCGTGAGGGTCTCAAGGCACTTCAGGCTCACATAGTCAGCATAAGCAATCCGTCGCTGACACTGCGGTCGCAATGCCACTGGCCTGATGGTGACTGTAGCCAATAGGTTCGTAATTACGCTCTAATTCTTTTACAAATCAGGCACTAGGGACTTGTCTGCCTTTTATGAGAGTTCTTACTCCTTTTCCTAATGACAGCTGGATTACAAAGCAGCTGCAAACCGGTACAAGGGGCCTCATTTATGAGAAATGACGCATCGCTGCGTGAAAGCAGCGATGCGTCACTTCTCAGTGCGCACTCCTTGCGACATACCTGATGCATCATATTTACTGTATGACGCATCATGTCGCAAGGAGTTACAGATACGTCAGTATTTCTGACGTATCTGTAAGCGCAAAAGTGACGCATTGCTGGAGTGTGTCACAAAAGTGACGCAACTCCAGCAATGCGTCCTTTCACATGGGGCAAGCCCCATGTGAAAGGGCCTGCGTCTGTCTTACGCCTGCTGTGAGGCGCGCACAAAATTTTGACGCAACGGCGTCCTAGAAGTGACGCATTGAAATCTCATAGATTTCACTGCGTCACTTCTACGAGGCTTTTTGTGGGGGAACGCCCCCACTGCATACATTATACCTGACGCGGGTATAATGTAGCGCAGGGGTTTACAAAGTGACGCATCTGCTTAGATGCGTCACTTTGTAAATAGTGCGCAACAGGAGGCATGTTTTACGCCGCAGATGCGTCACAAAAAGTGACGCATCAGCAGCGCAAAACTGATGCAAGGCCTCATAAATGAGGCCCAAGGAGTATTGGAATGTCTGCCTTAAATCGAAATGGGGCTGGCAATCCAGCATTCTGAAGCCAGGTCCTGGTGTCAGAAGAACCAAAGGCTAATACAATTTTCTGACGTCAGAAGCTTTGCCGTCAGAAACAAAGTATTTCCTTCATCTCTAAATAAGGGGTGTGGGCATGAGTGTGAAGAAGCGCAACCACCGGAAGAATCCTGTGCAGTATGAAAGAATCACAGGCACAAGTCCTGTTTAAAATGCGGTTACAGTCCTGTTTAAGATGCTGTTTAGCGCTAGAAAAGAACGGAGCCTTAATTCAGAACAGATCGTTGTTAAATAACATTATTCCAATAAAAGTTTAGAATATTAAGTCACAAATTGTGCACTGAAATTTTCCAGTACTGCTTAAAACTCCCAAACCAATATGGCGACACTTATCAAAGCTAAAGAAATCAGTGTAACGTCCCCACAAATATAGCTAAGTTTGACAGTTGTAACCTTTTAATGGATTCTACTCAATTGAAGCTATTCAGGTCCTTCCTTCTTTGTCCTGGTGGAAAATGGCTTTGCCTTTGTGTAGCTTGAAGTCCTATCCTGATGGAAGCTGTTATTGCAGGTAGCAGTCAGGGCTTTTATCCTGGCTTAGCACACACAGTTATTAGAGAGCACTGCTTTCACTTACCAAGTCACATTTTGAAGCTGCTATGTTTGATGGTGTGATTTAAACCGGGTGTTTGGGGCAAATGGGAAGTGAAGTGTCGCAGCTTTAGACCTCCTGTTGAAAAATAATAATGACCTGCCCCACTATAGCAACACGCTAAAATCAATAAGCTACACAATAACAACTTCTGAAAAGATACCATCTTGACCGTTCATTTTGTATAATAATAACTAGAATTTCCTACAGCATTGTACATAGAAAACCAATATGTTTACATTTTATTGTTAAGGCAAGAACAGATAGTAGCAACACCATTTTTTGCCAGCATATTCCTTTGAACAAATCGTTCAGAAAATACACATTATGTTTTTTTATAATTGTGTTGAATATAATTTTAAATTTAAGAGCATCATTTGGATTCAATGACATTGGAAACTACCTTTTTTATATTTTGTTTAAAATGATCCTAAGCAGTGGTAGATACAAAGCTATTGATCATGACTATCTGTAAGAGAAGACACACACAGGTTGCCATCGGCATATGGATGCGTGCAATTATTTTACATTTCAAATATAGATTGCCAAGAATATTTGTCTGGGGACTAATTAAGTTTTGGCAGTTGTGTAAGTAAGCACAACATTTAATAAATAATATGTGTTCTTGTATCTTAACATGTGAAAAGAACGAAAACCTGCACTGCTTTACACAGGCCAGCAGCCAAATCGCACTCACTGGATAAACAAGCATTGGCGAAGCCACTGGGTCTCGGCAAAGCGTGGGCTATTGGCTTTGTCAATGTCGATGTCTTTTAGCAATGTTTTACAGCAGCATCACAGGCATGCCTTTACAAACCAGGATGAAGGAAATAAGAGTGACACTGAAGCAAACCAATGATAAAGCTGTGGGTGGGCTGTAAGCCCATTATGTGTAAACAAAATGTCTCGAAGAGAGAGCGCATGCACTTTCTAGTATTGCCAAAGCAAAAAACTCGACCAAGGCCCTTTTCAATATAGTGAAAATCTTCACACATCCCAGCGCACTGACCACTCCAGTACCCATGTCCCAAGCACTGAGTGAGAATATATCAAACTTCTTTGAAAAAAAAATTGCCAACATCGCGGCAACTATCCTTCAGAACGGTTCCAACAGTACCGAAGACCTTGACACGAACTGCAAACATGCATTCACAGCATTCCAACCACTTACTAAGGAACATGCCATGAAATTATTTTTGGAATGTAAATCAGGCTCTCCCCTGGATCCCGCCCTGGCCTTAATCATGAACGAAATTGCCCCTTAATCATTAACCCCCTACTCGAAATCTGGAACTCCTCCTTAACCACTGGTGTTGTCCCCTCCGCTTGGAAACACGCATTGCTAATCCCAATCCAAAAAAAAGCAGGCATAGATCCTCATTGTCTAAGCAACTACCGACCGATCTCACTTCTGCCCAAACCCGCCAAAGTACTTGAGAAAGCTGCTCAAATTCAACTAACGTGCTACTTTGAATCAAACTCCTTGTTCCACGATACCCAGTCAGGCTTCAGATCGGACTATAGTACCGAGTCGGCGCTACTTGAGGTATCCGAGTCGATCCGTGAATGCACGGATAGGGGAGAGGAGGCCATGTTGGTCCTCCTCGACCTATCCGCTGCATTTGACACCATCTCTCATGATAAACTACTTACTCGCCTGCAAGAGATAGGTATCGGCGGGCCTCCCCTCTCATGGGTAAAATCATTTCTTACAAACAGAACCCAACAAGTGATGCTGGGATCCTTTCTCTCCTCCAAAAAATCACTGATTTGGGGAGTTCCGCAAGGTTCCTCCCTTAGCCCACTCCTTTTCAATGTGTACCTCAAACCACTGGCAAAAGTGGTCGAATCCTGTGGCGTCAAAGTTACCTTCTACGCCGACGACACCCAACTGGTGTTTTCCTTCAAAGACCACGCTGAAAAATCATTCGACAACTTTCGCCATTGCATGCTGAATATCGCCTCATGGATGTCTGCGAACAACCTAAAGCTCAATACTGATAAGACTGAAGTCTTATTTTTTAATCAGAAATCACCCTTACCTTCCAATCTCTGGTGGCCGGCCGAACTCAACCCTCCTCCAGAACCAGTCCAAGCCGCCCGAAACCTAGGCTTTCAATTTGACACCTCCCTCTCCTGTAAAACCCAAATCAACAAAGTCACCTCAGCCTGTTTCGGGAAGCTACGAATGTTAAAAAAAATCATCCCGTACCTACCGCTAGACTCTCGAAAAACAGTAGTCCATGCCCTGATCACTTCCCACCTGGACTACGCTAACAGCTTGTATGTAGGTGCTCCTACCTACCTCATTAACCAACTACAGAGAGTCCAGAACGCAGCAGCCAGGCTGATTTGCAATATCCCTTATCGTCACTCCATTTCACCCCACCTGATCAAACTCCACTGGCTCCCAATAAGACTGAAAATTCAATTGAAAGCCTTAACTCTGGCTTTTAGAGCCCTCAATGACCGAGGCCCTACATACCTACGTCGCAGAATTAGGTTTTCACAAGCACCACGTAACCTCAGATCCAACCATCTCCACCTCATGGTATGCACCCGTTTTCGTCTTGCACGAACGGGAGGAAGGGCCCTGGCAGTTGCCACTTCCAAACTCTGGAATAAGCTGCCCACAGAGCTAAGATTTCTGACGTCAGAACCCCTATTCCGGAAAAAACTAAAGACCTGTTTTTTTTCCCAGATTTAATCCCCAACCTCCTCTTCACACTCCCCCGACCCTCCTGAGATAATGTCTTCAGCGCCGGGACACCTCCGTCTGAGGTAGCTGCGCACTCTACAAAATACTAAATAAATAGCTGAGACTTAAAAACACTCAAAATAAAACAAAAGTGGCACATGCAGCAATAGCTGGATAACCTCATGATGAAGCTGTAGTGTGATATGCAAAAAGCAAGATGTATTCTAAAACACACTGAAAAAGCACAGTAGGGCCCCCTTGGAAGACAAAGGGACCTTATACCAGGAAGTTCACAAACAATAAGCATGCTAATGATTGAAATAGCAGATGGGAGGGGCAAAAAATAACACAAAGTTCTTTCAGGCCTAAACATATCAAACATGCCCAAATGAATGCTATGTTACTCCTTTGGCCATATGTACGAAATTTCAAGTTTGCATTTCCTAAATAGCAAATCTTAAGAAATCGATATTTAGGAAATGCAAAATGGAATGTACAAAAACAGCGACTTCCTAGTATCGCTATTAGGAAATTGTTATTTAGGAAATGCAAACCTAAAGCCGCCCCCCTAAATCAAAGGAGAAAAAAGAATGGTGCTCATGTAGAGTATTCAATCGTCCTTGGAGCAAGTAGGTGCTCTATGGCACAGGAAAATGCTTTTTTCAAATTGCAAATGGTTGTTTCATAAATGGCAATTTCGCATTTAGGAAATGCTTTGTACATGTGCCTAGGAAATCGCAAATAGGTAATCCCGTTTTTTCATTCACTGAATCGCAAAATGCACTTTCTACTGGGTAGAAACTGCATTTTACGACCGCCTTAAGGCCTTTGTGCATGGCAAAATGCTATTTAGCATTCCTTAACGGCCCGAAATAGCGACCCGGTCAATTAAAAAATGCTAAATATCTTCATACATCTGGCCCTATTTGTCATAGCTTGCAAATATCCCTTCAATCATTTCCACCTATTTGTGTCATTTATGGGAGCAGACCCCCGAAAAAATCAACAAAAAAAACAAAGTGGTAACATCTGAAAATGCCAAAACTAGAGATGCCTTTGGAGAAACCAAACAATTGCTTGACTGTCGAGGAAGAAGGATGAATATCACTTTGTGAATACATTTCAGACATGCATTGTCCTTAATACACACTTTAATTGTAATTAGGAATATTTTGCACAGTATTTTCCAGTCCACATTTAACCAGTTACTTGGCTCATTATGTAAAGAGGAATAATAAAATTACTCGACAGAGATGTGAAAATAGAAAAGAAAATAGGACAATATCAGTGTCTATGAGTAAGCATTTACTTAAAACCTTTGTGGTAAAAGACGAAACCAGATGTTTTACCATCATAAAAAATGATCAGATCGTTTATTCGTTTTTTGTCATTGAAAAAACTAGAGTGCCATCATTCCGATTGTCTTACAATTGTACTAACAGTGTCAACTATATCTCCACTTTTGCCAAGATCACCAGGCTTGCTCTCCTCCTGAACCATGAAGTTCTTACTGAAGTAGTTCTCTACCCAATAACCAAGATTGTTACCTCTCTCACACTCTTTGTAGTGGAATGCACAGGTGTCAGAGTGCTTCACATATTTAGAGGTGATGGGACAATGGTAAGAGGGAGGATGATGCCATCAATGTTATGTCACAGAAGTCATAGGGATAGTGAAAAATCCAAGCATTTCACAAAGCACAAAAGTAACAAAAGAGCCCTGATTTTGAAGAAGTGTACATCCAGTGGTGCATTCTGCAACACAGTAACCCATGTATTTGACCGGTTAGAGGAGGCAGACCCAGAAGCAGAGGTCGGCCCGGGACCAGGGTTCAATTCCCGACGCGGCAGGGTTTGGAGCCCAAATGTCCACGGACCTGATAATTCTCGCTTCGATGCCTACTTGAATCAGGGGTTCACGCTCTGCAACTCTGGGCAATAGCTTGCTCAATCTCCACTACGGCCCTCGCGGCGGGATGCCTGGCTTTCACCTTGGGGGTGCCCAGCTGGGCTATCCCACAGGGAAAAACCAGGACGGGTTCCCAAAGCAAGCGCCGAGGTACCTTTGTGGTGATACGTGCGCTATATAAGAAACTACATTACCATTTTTTACATTTATTATTACCATTAAAGGATGTTGTCCTAGAGCACGCCATTTACAGAGAGTACTTATTCTATTGAAATGGCCTTTTAAAATGTCCACTAAATTAGCATCTGAAACACACTTTTACTGCTAAACATATGTGGCACACAAACAATACCAAGTGAAAATCATATTTCTGTGCATATGTATAATTTGCTCATTACACAACTAAAGTGTCTTAGGGCCTGATTAAGATCTTGGCGGATGGGATGCTCCATCACAAATGTGACGGCTATCCCGTTCGCCATATAACAATTCCATTATATCCTATTGAACTTGTAATTTGGTAGACTGGATATCCATCCCTTTTGTGACGGAGTTTCCCATCCGTCAAGATCATAAGCAGGCCTTTAGTTTGTTTGACCCCACTAAACTCATAGTTTTCATAACACTTTAGGATTACAAAAATGTAATCCATTTGTGCTTTCTTTGATGCTGATATATTATCACTATTTTAAATTCTTTTACAAGTATTTATCTTTAGTTGTGTGTTAGAGGATATTTTGCATCCTGCACCCTTTTCTTTTAAACTTCCAACAAGATCAGCACTAGGGTTAGGTTACACAATTCAAGGAAAGGAAATGAAAACGCCAATATTCCTTTTAAATAAGCAACAGTTTGTCATAAGACTTTGTCTTACACTTCACCTATGCTTTGAACTAAAAATAAAATGAGCAGGTTAAAAACACAAGTTAAATGCCTCTTTTCTTACCAATCGCCTTCTGAATACCTGCAAGGTTATCTTGGAGGTGTTGCAACACCTTCCGCAGTCCTACTTACAGGTCTCTCCAGATATTGGAGGACCTTGTGTAACAGATTATAAGATTCACATGAACAAAAATATTTACACAGGAGAGATCAAAGCAGTAACATTCAACCAACTATGTGTGAGGGTGTCTCAAATGTGGTTTACAAAGGAGCTTTGAAGGAAAGTGCATTTGGGTTCAGAAAGTTTGAATGAAAATAATTTCAACATTGAGTACCCCACTCACATACTCCATTTTGTAGAAAGTTCAGAATTACTACAAAAGAACTACTAAAGCACGACAAAATCCTATTTGCAAACCTAAGAGTGTAAACTCCACCTTTTCTATTTTCTCTTAGGAGACATCCTCACACATGTAAGTTAGCTACTTAGAAATAAATGTCAGAGGGACCAGGGGAACTGGCTAGAATTTACTACAGCCAAAAAGGACACCAAACAGTAGTAAATTGTTGGACTGCTGGAGTACATCCAGCACCACACATCACCAGCCTGTGGTAATGCAACAATGGAGGTAAGAAATTAAAATGTAACACCTCACCTAATAATTAAACATTAAAATAAATTATTTAAAATAGTTAAAAATATAAGTCAAGTCAAGTCAAGTCAAATTTACTTTATTCGAGATAAAAAACTCATAAAAGCATAATTATTAAAACCTCCATTTGTTAAAATAAATTCATTTCAGCTAGCAATATTTAACACATGTAAAAATACAATTAAAAGAAATGTGACAGCCTTACTATTTAAAAAACAATCACAGAGTTCATATATTCAAAATGTTCCTAAAATCTCTATCATATACTTTGGGCATGAATTCAATACATTTTAAGATTTCTAATATCTTGTGTATACTATGGAAGATCATATTACTAACAATTTTTATTCTAATGGCCCAGACCCAGCCCAGGTATTTTGCGACTGCAACTGAAATAACAGGTAAAGTGCTAGTGCAAATTAATCTTAGCGCCACTGCGCTATCCCTTGTGCCTAACAGTCTACACACAGCTTTTAGCCAAACTCGTCTGGAGGTATTATAGGCTATACATACGAAGAGAAGATGAGCAATAGTCTCTTTATCATTTTTACAGGCCGGGCACATTTTGGAATTACCTAGAGTAGTACCCATTCCCACCAGAGTTTTACAAAGTTCCTTTAACTAGGTTATTTTGTGGAAATCATCATTTCTAATTATGTTCAAAAGTTCCTGGGCATAATGGGCAAGTTCAGGGGTTACCCAAATCCGTCGCCAATATAATATGAGGCGCAATCTAGCGATATTTACCAAGGCCTTCCTGCCTAGATCATATCACAGTGGTTTCATCTGTGAGCTCTTGGATAAACTAACAAGGTTGCACAAAAATGTATTCTCTGCAAGTGTTAGTGGTGTTAGTTTATCATAGCCCCATATCTCGGCACCATAAAGTGCCGAGCTTAGGGCTTTTGCCTCATATACTTGGAGAGCTGGCTGTATCGTCTTAGTCAGGGATTTCTTATGCTCTGAAATTATTGCTCCCGCATTTTGGCGGAGTTTCAAAGCCAACATTTCTACGTGTTTCCCCCACTTAATACCCTTTGCCACATGAATACCCAAGTAAACAAAGTCCGACACCATTTCCACCTTTAGCCCATTCATAAAAAAATTCCCTTTGAAACTGCGGTTTGGGTTGAATGCCATAAGTTTTGTTTTTGCTACATTGACTTCCAACTCTCGGTCAGTACAAAAATCCTCAAAAATCTTCAAGGCTCGCTGGAGGCCACTAGAGGTTTTCGATATAATAAGAGTGTCATCCGCGAATAATAAAATAGGGGTAAAATATAAATAAATATATTTTAATCTTATCTAAAAAAAAGAAAAACGTTTGTATTCAACATATTTTCAAACCTTTAGTAAATTTTAAAATGATGTAACATACATAATTATTAAAATATAATAAAGTTAGTTTTAAATTATTTCGATACATCACTTTTAAAAGGTATTAATACATAATATTTTTTTACTTGAGATGGGAACTATTAATTAAACTTCAGAACAATATTGTCAATTGAATGTAATGTATTAAAAATAATCAATTTTTTAATTTTAATTAAGTTATTAATGTTGTACATTCTTTTATTTTGTTCTACATTCAAAATAAATTGTAAAATAATTGACATTAATTTTAACATAAAAATATTATTACCCATTTCTTTCATGTTTAATAAACTTGTTTTATTTTTTCCAGTACTTTACTAAAGGGAGATCTCAACTACTAGTGTGACAAAATACTAAAGACAGTTTATGTTAAATATTCATGTAAATTAATTTGAAACATTTATCATGAATCTAGAACTAAATAAAACAATGTTACAGCATTATTAACTTAATTTGTAATAAAATATTTAATTAATCAACATACATTAAATGATATAAAAACTATTTTCAGCAGTATAAATTCACACCTAACGTAAGAAATATGTGTTTATCATTTATAAACAATAATATCAAGCAGTGGTTAAAGTGCATAAACGGAACTGTGATGCTGTGTGTCCTGGGGTCAAAGGCCTGGCTAAAAACTCAAAATATTATGTATGTCTTTAACCTTCAACTTACCATAAACTTTAAGTCTTGAAGTGCGGGGTTTGTTTCAATAGACCAAAGATGGGTGCACACTGTTTCTGATGATTGGAGCCTCTGGCTGTGTTTTCGGTACGCTTCATTTTGATTGCTAGTTCATTTTGTTTCACCTAGCTGCCAGATTTCCCCTTCGGGGAGACATGCTTAATAGCATATAGATGGCAATGATCTATGATGCCAATTTAGTGATTCAATGTAATCCCATTTTTATTCAGATGTTTTCCATTTAGATGCTTACCTTTAATTTTTTTGTTAATTCAGTAAAACGTCCCAGTATTATGATTTTAGCTTTGCAAGCTATTTGTTAGTATATCACATGAACGCAGACTTGGAAGTCACCAGGTGAAGTAGAAATGTTCCACATCTCACACACATGCAGCTAGAGGAGCACTTGCGGGCACAGACCCCTGTCGGTTTTCAAACTAAAGGATTCACACCCACATGGTAATAGTCCTGGTAAACCCAAAAATGTGCATTGCAAGTTTTTACTTGAATTTTTTAATTTTTTTTAATACGTATTTAATTCATATGCGGTTACATGCAATTTATATACAGAGTGAAGTTGCTGGAGCCTTTTGAATGACCAATGTCCTTTTGGTCCTAAGATCTTTGGATCATTTCAACCCATAACCATGTACACAATTAAGTTAGTTTTCCACAATGAAAACACACATATATTCTCCAATCTATCAGACAGCATGGTAAATATTATGACACATATTTGGGTTTTGCGATGCATGAAATTTATGTTTCATTCTTGTTCCAGACATGAGCCCTCTGTGAGTGTCCCACCTATGGGAACAATTATGGCATTGTTTTTGTATGTTGGTGCCAAATACTTCATTTATGATTATGGTGATTTTGATCCCTTGTTTGCATATTTGATGCCTAAAATTATGTGATGTTTTACCTTCTAGAACTTTCATCCCCTGATGAAGGGCTGAGATAGCTCGAAATGTATTAAACCCCTGATGAAGGGCTGAGATGGCCCGAAATGCATTGGACTTGTGCTGAAATAGATGATGACACTGATGCCTAATGTCAACTGAACTTGACACTAACAGAAGAAATATAAAGGAAATTATCACATCTATTAGAGACGTATGAGGTTAATTCTGCAAGGTCTACTGATTTTGGTATATGAGGGAATGATTGAAATTTGTGGTAAACTGCAATATGAAGCACAGAGCAACACCTTTTTTGGGGAACATTTATAGTGCAGAGAGGAGACACTGTTCCCGACAAGGATGAGTGCAGTACTTTTATTATTCAACTAGGGCCCCTTTATTAGAGTGTAATTAATCTATTTTTACAACCCAAAATAATAACAGTGAGATTTTTTAAAAAAAGGCATTATTATTATTAGATATTGGATTGCTAGACGAGGGGGGCGAAAGCCTACTCAGGCGGCAATCACAATCCTTGCCATGGTGAAGTCATAGACATGGCATAAAAAGCAGCCAGGCCTAACTTGGAGGCAATGTGTTAAGTAGCTATGCAGTACTTCAAATCGAAATAAAGTGAAACATAACACAAGAAAAATCCCACACCAATTGAGAAAAACAGTAAATTTAATAAATAATTTGAGACCAGAATGACAAAAATTCAATCAGTAGAACCAGCCATTGCAATTTCAAATTTTTAAACGAAAATAGTGCCATCTGTGGATAGCTTGTGCGCTGTACCAGGACAAAGTCACAAGTTCCGTCCGACTGTAATGCAACGAGGGCAGACTAGAGGGACACAGTTAGGCATACTGCACAAGACTACCTTAAATCCTGGTTGTGGAACAATGCGGAGACCGGTGTTGAGGATGTGTCGTACAGCGGTGATTCCTAGGAACTGCGAGGCTCCGAAGTGAGGTCATCATCGAGGATGTTGCTGAAGAGGGGTTTGCAATACGAAGTCCTGCATCAAGGTGCACCTCACACTGATTGGTCCTTAAATAGCTGTGGGTCTTGCGATACAGAGTTCTGCATTATCGCTGAGGATGCCATTGACAGGAAACCTGCAATGCAAAGGCCTGCGTCATGGATGCATTGCACTGTCATGATTCCTGGAAGGCTGCAGGTGGTGATACCAAGTCCTATGCTGGAGATGAACCTCTCAGCAGTCCTGAACCTGAGTTTGGTGAGGGGATGAGATGCTCAGCGGCTCTGATGCATGAGTTCTGCTGGGACCACAGTTCGGGCTGGTAGAGTACCTTCAAGCCTACTTTCAAGGCTCAAGGACTGGGTAGCACCACTTGGGACGATAGGACTCACAGCTGGCAGGGTCTAAGTGCTGGGTAGAAGATGGATGAAGCCTGTTGTGTCCCCTGAAGCTTCTAATTAGGAGGCTAGTCAAGAAGCAGGTCCAGTTCTTCACAGGGCAGCAGAGTGGTTGTCCGTCTTGCAGAGCAACAGAGTACCACATAAGTTCTGAAGAGTTGGGATCGGAGGTCCAATATTTATACCTGATGCCCACTTTGGAGTAGAAGAGACTTCTGGAGGTTCCCACCCTCCAGAAATACTTCAAATTTCCTGCCTCCCTGTTCTGGCCCTAGATTGTCTGGGGTCACAAAAGACTAATGAAAAACCCTTTTGTGATAGGGCTCAGGCAGAGCATTTGTGAAGTACAAGTGTGGTAGGTGACAGCCCCTCATCCTCGTTAACTCAGAGTGGCCCATACTGCCAATACCTGTCTTCCCTTTGTCTCACTATCTGGGAGCAATACAAAAGATCCATTGCCAACTTCACATAGTCATATAGTCCAGGATACAGGCAGCAAACACCAAATGGTTCGGAAAAGAAAATTCCAACTCTCTAAAATTGGCGTTTTCAAAATTGTGACTTAAAATCTGATTTTACAACCAAAGTGGGCTTTTAATTACAATTCCATAGGCACCGAACTCAACCTATCTACCTGCTCCCTATTGGAAGTTGTGACTTACTAACTGTATTAAGGTAACCCAATGTTATTCCATGGGAGAGGTAGGCCTCACAGTAGTGAAAATCAAAATTTTGAGGTCTTCACTACCAGGACACAGAAAACTCAAAAGTACATGTCCAACTTTTTAAATATACTGCATCCTGCCCTCTGAGCCTATCCTAAGGGTGACCCATATGTATTGATAAGGGAGGTTTGGCATAAGGCTTATTTTGCCAGGTGGAATTGGCAGTTTAAAACTGCACACAAACAGATTGCACTGGCATGACTGGCATGTTTAAAATGGCCATGTAGGAAAGTGCCCCTTTTTGCATGCCTCTTTTTGTATGTTAACCCCCAACGTTCTGCTCCCAATCCTGATGGGTATGACTCTGTGCACAGGAGCCTGCTGCCCAGACCCCAGTGCATTAATGCTCTCTCCAAAACTATTAATGTTCGACTTCGTAATACCAAATTGGCATAGAATATACACCCTTATAAGAACCTTGCATATGATATGGGGGTACACAGGGCATTGGTGGCAAAGGGGTTTCCGGGGCTGCAGCACAGTTTTATGCAACCATGGGTGACCCAAGCAAACGTCTGACAGCCGGCCTGCCATTGCAGAGAGCAGGATCAGTGCAAACTGCTCAAACTCAACTGTTCCTTATCATGTGTGGCACAGTCGGCACACTGTCTTTAATATATATCAGGTACCCCTAAGGAAAGCCTCCTCAGCCCAGGAGGCAGGATGCATTATGATAAAGGTGTGGACATATAATTACAGGCCTTAGGCCCAGATGTAGGTAAATCACATTTAACGATTTTGAAATACCGAATTTTACCGATTCTGTATTTCAAAATCGGTAAATGGGATGTAGGTACCAACATCTGGATTTGTTACTGATTCCTTAAAAATTTGGTATTTACCGATTCGGTAAATACCGAATCGGTATTTGCTATTGAATCCTAGGAGCCTTGAAGCCCATAGGATTCAATTCAAATACCGATTCGGTATTTACCGAATCGGTAAATACCGAATTTGTCAAGGGTGCAGGGGGTGTCACTTTGACACCCTCTAGCACCCCCAAAACGGGCATGTGTGTAATGTGGCACACAGACATGCACTAAGGGCACGTCTGTCTGTCACATGGCACATGTGTACATGCACAGATGTGCATGTACACAGGAATCGGTATTTTACCATGGATTTGTATTCCATGGTAAAATACCGATTCTGAAAGCAATGTGCCAATGGAAAATTGGCTACCCACATATCAATCTAGCATTTTCGGTAATTTTACCGAATCGGTAAATATTACCGATTCGGTAAAATTACTGATTCGGTAAAATTACCGAATCGGTAAAATTACCGATTATGTGCACCTACATCTCCATAGCCCTTTACCGATCGGAAACGGCCGAAAATCGGTATTTTCGGCCGATTCCGATCGGCAAAGGGCTACCTACATCTGGCCCCTAATGTCCCTATAGTAGTGTACCCCATTGGAAACTACTATAAGTGTTATCAGTCCATAGGAAAACATGGGCTGACAAGCAGGCACTCTTGAGGTTGGCAGCTCCATTATGGGACCACCAAAATATGCCATTTTTTATCAAACAACATGCCTTCCCACCCCTGATATGATTCTCGTGCGGTGGGTGGCGTGGCATGCACCCGGATGGCCCCTTAGAGGTTAGCGACCTGGTAACCCCAGCTTCAGTGTGCTCTGGCTGACCAGCCCATGCTTTGCAGCACCTGCTGCCACCAATACAGGATTCTGACCTCCTGCCAGACAGTGTGATCACTCCCATGAATCAGGATCAAAGGAATGGGCTGGAAGGAGGTCACATCTCCCTCCTTCCAAGCAGGCTAGTGAACTGGCACATCAAGGTGTGAGCTTCGAAAGCTGCCACACCGCTGATATTCATCTGGGCTGTCCTCCTGATGAGGACACAGACCACCCCTTGCCCTAGGCACGCTTGCACCCGGGTAAGGTGGTAAATTAGATAAGGAGGAGGTCTATACCTCCAGGAAGGCTGGCCATACCTCTATGATCGGCAGCCTGATCTGTACCCCTAAAATAGAATTCTGCCATCTTTTAGAGGTCAGAAATAGTGGGTTTTTTAGTAGAAAAGGTGACCTAAGCCACCGGGTGTGGTCACCTATGGGGAGAATTAGTTTCGGGGACTAGCTGCCCATTGGCAACTACCTTCAACACCCCTAACTACCATATTCTAGAATTTAAGGGACCCATTTGACACCAGAACCTCAATCTAAATAACTTACTTCGAAGATGGACCAAGAATAGGTCTGTGTTACTGACAAGGCGCCTTAGCCCGCAGCACAAAGCAAAAGAGGGATACTTTGTCACTGAAGCAACACACTTGGAACTGATTGAACAATCCTTGTCCTTAGTTACAAGTTGACACTCAAAAGAGACGGACCCTTGAGGCAGCAAGAAGCACATTCATTCTACCCTGGACTAGTGGTATACTAGTCTCCTGAAAACTGTAGATAAATCACTTGCCGGATCCAAAGAATCGCTGGCCATCGGACCCTTCGTGGAATCTCCTAAATTCAGGTGTTCCAGTGGATTGTGGGAGTTGCAGTCTTGCCTGCCCTGAAGGTTCATGCAGCTATGTTTCTCTGACGGACCCAGTGACGTTCCAGAAGCTTTTCCCTGTGCTTACCACTGCCAAGGCTTGTTAGTCACCAATCCAGTAACCAGACCCCACACTCAACACTGCATCTAAAGGGAACATCATACAACCATCATCCGCATCAACAACTGTATCTCTGTTGTGTTTCTTCATTCTGTTTCTTGCAAGCAGTAAAACAGCACCACCGGCCACTCCAATTCAGCACTAAGGACAGCCTGAACAACTCTGCACACAGACTCCACGATCTTGAAAAAAATTATGTGGTTGTTGTGGCCTGGTACTGGGCCTGCATGACCTTGAAATGCCCTTTAATTTTACGACTATAACAGTCCTATAGACCGTTGTAGCTGCGGTGGCGGTGTGGGCACCACCACACCAGTGGTCGGACTGCCCTATCATGAGTTTGGCTGTCGGACAGCCAAAGGACCGCAGTAACCACCGGGGAAGTCGATCCATCTGCAGTGTTGCAGCGGTGTGAGGCCGCATTATGCTGGTGGTGCCACTGCTGCACCGCCAAGAATATTATGAGTTTCCTCACTGCCTTCCTTTTCATGACAATGAGCCCGCTATGAAAAGAGTATTGGTGAGGACACTAAGGGGACCGACAAGGTCCCCTGTTGCCTCTGGCCCAGGGGATGCATGCAGGGGAGCACCTGTTGTGCCCCCCTACATGCATGCACCTCCAGTGCCTGCATTGCATGGCTTGGACTGCACCACATGGTGTAGACCATGCTGTGCAGGACCATGCTTTGGCGTTCCCATTACGGAGCCTCTCCAAGGCTCAGATATAAGCCTTCGAAAGGCACCGCTGTGTGACCGCAAAAAAGACACCCCAGACCAAGATTGAATTCTAATCTAGTGTGCGGTGTGTGGATGGCTTTGGCGGTCTCGCAGCAGGACGCTGGTGTAGTAGCGCGCTGAAAGACCGCCAAAGTTGTTATAAGGCCCTAAGTATCCTCTTAATACATGTGGTCCTTGCGAATCATAACAAATTTAGGTGCAATTTATTAAAGCTGTTAAGTGTACTAAATATGTAAATATTCCAAGCCCTTCAGTAAATCCCCACACTGCTCCAGTTCAGGAAGGACCTCAAGACCTGGCTCTTCAGATGATCCCAGCACCCAACAGAGCTGCACCCCCCCACCAGTGCCTTGAGACCCTCATGGGTGAGTAGCTGCGCATTAGAAACCCCTGATTGATTGATTGATTGATAGATGCTATGTAACTTATTTCTAGATATTCACAAAGGCATCTTACACATAGGTTGAATTTATATGTATAAATTTACTCTTACACTTTTGTGCAACTTTACTACTTTGGGCTAGTCTTAAAATTTATAGACTTACACGTACTCACACCCAGTAAAGGAGGTGGAGCCAAGTTTACTAGTGAAAGTTACTGCTGCCAAAAAGAAAGCCCAGCACCATACATGGCCAATCACTGATACTGCAATGCCCTTCCACAGAATATAATGGATAGGGATTAAAATAAATGTTAGATTACATTTTAATAAAATATCAATTATTAAATTAGGCTTAATTAATTCTATATATCACTTTTAATTAGTGGCCGAAGTGGGCATGGTCTGAGTAGCATGACATGCCCATACTTTTTTATAGTTCCCCTATTTTTGTGAAAAGACAATCATCTGGGACAGTTAATTCCGAGAGTTAAAATACTTCAGCTAAACTGTACGATAGGGAGTCTCCTGTGCTGGGATATCGAGGGAGGGTAGAAAATTAAACAGGCCTTCTTATTAGGGTGCCTGCTTGGCTGAAAGAATTGTATATATTCGACAACTGGTTAATCTGCAAATGTAAATAGTGCTTGGAACCTGGTAAGAGCTTTACATGATGGCATCACTTGAAGCCTCCTGATGACACAGATTTATCCTTTGTGAGTGGAATTGCAAGGGAGTTACAAGCTGACCTGTAAAGTGTGTGCTTTTAAAGGACAGTTATAAAAACAATTGCACCATGTACAGTCTGGGTATTACTAAAATCTGAATGTTGAAAGCACTTTTTGCTCGAACCTTTTTCGTACATTTTGTAGTAGCCTATCTTATACTGTGTGTAATGCAAGTTTAAAATAACGACTTACATATTCACAGTGCTTTCTGTCACAGACTGGTACTTCATAGCATTAAACATGCACAAGTCACTATCCTTCATTGCACTAACCAGAATTCAATTCTGTGGCACCCTGATCACAGACACAGACCTCTGCAGTGCATTAACTTATAGAGTTTCATAATGTACAATAATGCATTTCCCATGTATTAATTACTTTACTTACATTTTTTTTTCATCTAAGCAATACTTTATTTCATAAGCTTACAAGCTCCTCCAAGCTTACGGTCCGAGTATTGAAATATGCTGTGAAAATTAGTGAAACATAGGCACCAATAAACAAAAAACCTAATTAAAGCCAAGGTCTGAATTAAAACCGAGGTCTACACGTACTTTTTGAACTCGACGAATACCCGCATAAGTGGTTCTTTCAGCATTTTGAAATTGTACCATTAAGGAAGTGATCTAAATACTCCTGACTAGGGGCTAACAAAATAAGGCTACAACAATCGAGATTACACTCAAATAAGGTTTGAATTAGTAAACCAATGATGAGTGCATATAAACTCCTGATATTCTAATGGAAAATACAGATAGTAAAAAAACACAAAAAATAGAAACTTAACAGTGTGAAATGTAGCGTGATAACCAATCCCACGGTTGCCATCTTGGACCGATTGCGTTTTGTAAATGAGAGTAGTAATGGGCATGTTTTTAAAAAAACTGTTGCCGACTTAGAACGATTGCCTTCTTTATGTAAAAATATATAACAGACATCATACTCTTAATTAGTGTTTATAGTAAATCATGCTGTTCTGAATGTGCACGGTTGGTGTATTTAAACCAAGCCTGAAAACAGACCATGTCTCAGATTCATATCAGAGATCTAATGTACTGTTGTATGATCGACTCAATGTACTCCTCAAAGTGGAGTTGTCCATCAAAAAAAAATGAAGAATGAATGACTAACATGGCTCAAACTTCTCTAATGTATATGTATGTATTTATGTATGTATGTTTATATTAATTCACGGATATAGAAAGTGCCTCTTTGTCCCACAGATTCCCACATAGATTAAGTGTATTTGGCGGACAACGGAATCATTTGAATGTATAATCATTTAATAATAACAAGTATTAGCAAGCCAATAGGTATTGCATTTGGGCCCTAATGGCATTGCCAAAGATTCTAGTCAGGCTATTAAGCATCCACAATGCTGAAAGGACACAGATGACACTTACACAAGGTATAGTCTCATGGAAACTTTATTAGCTGTACGTCTGACTTCAACCCTGTCCTGCCTCTTACTAACTTACAAACTCCTCCTGTTCCGCCTCCCGGCTCTCCTCCCACCTTCTACAGTTACTGGACCGGTCCTAGTGCACATCCTACAACATTGCATGAATCATGGCTAAAAACCTCACGGAAGCTGGAGTGATATTTTTTTTCTAAGTAGCACTAAAGGGAGGGGGTGAGAAGCATCACAAAGGATGTGGGTAGGGGAAACATTCCAAAGAATGTGGGTGGAGGAAGCATTATTATGGGTGTGGCAAGGCGAAAAGAACATGGAGGGCATGGAAGGTAAGAAGCAACTTGGAAGGTCTCAAGAGGTGCAAAGCAATATAGAGAGCAAGGGATGGAAGCAACATAGAATGGGTTGCGAGAAGAAATGGTAGAAACAGCAATGTGAAAGAAGCTGTGGAGAACCAAAGAGGTGATAAAAGCAGTATGGGTGAAGAAGTACATGAACACAAGTGCTACATGGAATGGACAGGGAGAACCACACAGGTGACAAATAGCAACACAGAGGGCAGAGGGAGAGAAGCATATGAAGGAAGACAACTGGAATATACAAGTACTCTAATATGGTGCTTAACTCAAAAGAAAAAAGTAGTGCTTGAAAAGCAAGCAGTGGAAGGACGCTTGTAATACATACATGTTCCAGGAAAGGGACAAACACAAGAAGAGGAAGGAAAAGCCCACAAAAGCTAACAAATAAAAAATCAAGTTACTGAAAAGTGACAGTAAAATAATCTGTTCCAAGCAATGGGCGGCCTATAAGCCCACTGTAAGCCGACATAGGTCTTTTCGCCAACAGGCAGTTTGTGCTGTCTGATAGGCGACAAGTCAAATAGAAGCCATGTATAACAAAAAGTGTGATTTATTTTAGGACATTCAAAAGCCAGAAAGAAGTTCTCTTTAATGTATAGCTTGGTAACTTTATTATCAGCTGCCTTTACTTGAATCTTAGCTCCTTTGGTTGAGAGAATTGTTTAATCTTGAGCACATCATGAAATAAGTCTGTACTTTGATTACCCAAACTGGCAAAAACATCAGAATACCTAGCTGTGACTCAGCTGACAGGTTTCTAAACCACATAGTGCTTACAATAATTTTAATAACTGACTCATGCGCTTGTGCTGCGTTTTTCAGGCCATCACTACAGTAAACTAAACTACAAAATGTTGATATTGAGATCGGAGTAGGAATATTATTTTAGCAATTATGTATGTATTTATTCATACAAAAATCATATAAGTATAGAGTACATTCGTGAATCAAAATACAGTAAAATATATAAATAGTAAAGAGCCACACGTAATAAAAAACAAATCATATTTTAATATAGCTTAAAATAAGAAAAATCTGTGACTTAAATATACCTAGGATTAAATATTAAGAATTGTCCCTAAAGACTCAAGTATACCTAGGGTTAAATATTAAGAATTGTCCCTAAAGACATAAAAAACAGGATACATAAAAAAAACTGTTTGAGTGTAGATAAAAGCTGTAAATGTAAAAATGTGGGTCTAATCTGTCTGAAATCCATGGACAACAGGAAGGGCCTGATATACTAATGGCGGGGAGAAGAAAATATGTGGAGAATAAGCACTACATGAATGGTATCATAAATAGATACATTATCGCATGTACATGGAGGCAAATTGGATGGTGTGTGCCAACCCCCACTTGGGAACAGAAGATGATGGAAGGTGCTAAGTAACCCTGGGCGTAGTTTGCACAGTCACGCTATTCGTAGCTACGAGAAGTGCACTTCGCACTACGCAAGCTACGCGAACTGCATAGTGCGGTAGGGAAAATGCTGTTCACACTGATTGCAGAGTTCCAGATGCTTTTTCCCACTGTGCAATCATTGCAAATGGCATCTTGCACAGTGCAAGCGGTCATTTTATGCAGATCGAGTAGATTTGTACTCAAGGGGCAGTTCTCATTGCGAGCGGTAGCGAGCATACCCGACCACTCACAATGGGAAACCTGACCTCCCCGCATTGAGAATCTCGCCGGGAGGTTTATTTTCCACGCTCACGATCGGCAACTTGATGTTGCTGATTGCGAACAAGGAAAAAGTCTCGCCGGGATGTCATTTTGCTTGCTCACTGTCGCCAACTTGCCGTTGAAGACCGCTAACAAGCAAAAAATGCCTGCTACGCTACGCGTTTTTGCACAGTGCGACGTGCAATTCGCATAGAGAGTAGTTGCGCAAACTACGCAAGCGTAGAGTAGTGCTACGTCCAAGGTTAGTGCTAAGTCTTAAATAAGTTAGAAGATGCTTATGAAGATGACACATTTCCAAAAATGGGTAAGACTCAATTCCTTGTACAGATTTGACCGTAACATATCATCTCATAGACTGCTTAGCCAAGGCTAAAGCCTCCCAATCCTCTTCTGACCTAATTAAAAAAGCCTGTTTAACCCATACAATATCTTTTTTACTAATTTCATCAGGCTCTGAAAAAGGCCTGATCTCCCAAAATTGTTGAAAGTCAATTTAATATACTGAACCCATGGAATCTGAAGTGCTTAGTTCAAGGATAAACAGTCCTGAAGGATTGATCTATTTGTTCCACCTCCTCTCTGCACCAAACCAAGAACCAGAGTTAAAATCAGAAATACATTTCATGCTTAATTCATCATGTATAAATTTGACTGCAGTACTCTGTTCCACACCTAAAAGACCCCTCAAAAAGGTATTTTCTGTAAACTGAATATTTTCAATGAAGGCACAGCCCCAATCTCACTTTAAAATGTGGCCATGGGGATATATTTGGCTGTATATACATTCAACATCACTTTCATAGGCCTACGCCCAAGGCAACTGGTTGCCAATTGAGACTCAAGGTTAATAAAAATCCCCAAAGATGAGAAGTTTTCAACCATGTCCAGGGTCTGACCCTGGGCTAAAAGTCTGGTACTTTTTGCATTCTTAGGACCAATCAGCATAAAATGTGTGTGTTTTTTTATTTGTGGACAAGTCCATATTGGCCATAAAAGAGATAAGTTCATTTAAAAGCTGCTGAAGACTTCTAGCAAGTGATTAATACCATGTCATCAACATATAAAAGCATGGGGTTTGCCCTGCCATTAAGTCTACACCTAGACTGCCATTGGAAAGCACCCCCTCCAAACAATGAATATATATGTTGAATAAAAAAATGGAACAAAGATACTTCCCTGTCGCACACCACTTCTTAAGTCAAGAGGTTGGGTGCACTCACCATTAATTCCATATCTGACGTCCCCTGTCAGGTCTGTATGGAGGTCTCTCAAAGAATTAACAAGACACGGTTCGATCCCCAAGGATTCCCACTCTGCCAAAAGCCTATCAAGATTAACCTTATAAAAGGCTGAGCTGAGGTTATGAAGGCCAAGTGTACCGAGCCCTTCCTAGCCACAGTGTATTTGGAGAAGTCAAGTCAAGTCAAGTCATAGAATTTGTATAGCGCACTACATACCCAGAGGGTTTCAAGGCGCTTAGGAAGGGGAGGAGGATTATTTGTCAAATATCCACGTTTTAAGCTGCTTTCTGAACGCTAGGTGGTTCTGGGTGAGGCGAAGGTAAGCGGGGAGTGAGTTCCATGTTTTAGCAGCCAGGTATGAAAAGGATCTGCCTCCCATGGTGGTCTTGTTGATGCGAGGTACAGTGGCGAAGGCTTGGCTGGAAGAACGTAGTTGGCGGGAGGGGGTGTAGAAGGACAGTCGAGAGTTGAGGCAATCTGGTCCGATGTTGTAGAGTGATTTGTGTGCGTGGGTAAGCAGTCGGAAAGTGATCCTCTTATTGACGGGTAGCCAGTGGAGGTCTTTAAGGTGACCAGAGATGTGTTCGTTGCGTGGGATGTCTAATATGAGCCTGGCTGAGGCGTTTTGGATTCGTTGGAGTTTCTTCTGGAGTTTAGCGGTGGTACCTGCGTAGAGGGTGTTTCCGTAGTCCAGTCGGCTCGTGACCAGAGCGTGGGTGACTGTTTTCCTTGTTTCGGAGGGGATCCAGCGAAATGTTTTTCTGAGCATGCGAAGAATGTTGAAGCAGGACGAGGATACGGCGCTGACTTGTCTGTTCATTGAGAGTGAAGAATCCAGGATGACGCCAAGGTTCCGTGCGTGGTCTGTCGGGATGGGTGCTTTTCCGAGGGCTTCCGGCCACCAGGAGTCGTCCCATGCAGAGGGGGATGTACCTAAGATGAGGACTTCTGTTTTGTCTGAGTTCAGTTTCAGACGGCTTTGTTTCATCCATTCGGCGACTTCTTTCATTCCTTCGTGTAAGTTAGTCTTGGCGGTGCTGGGGTCCTTGGTGAGAGAAAGGATCAGTTGAGTGTCATCCGCGTAAGAGATGATGTTGAGGTTGTGTTGGCGGGCGATGGCCGCGAGGGGGCTCATGTATACGTTGAAGAGGGTGGGACTGAGTGAGGATCCTTGAGGTACGCCGCATATGACTTCAGAGGCCTCGGACTTGAATGGTGGGAGGCGGACTCTCTGGGTTCTTCCGGTGAGGAACGAGGTAATCCAATCAAGTGCTTTTCCTTGGATTCCGATGTTATTGAGGCGTTGTAGAAGGGTGCTGTGGCAGACTGTGTCGAATGCTGCAGAGAGGTCGAGGAGGATGAGGGCGACTGTGTCTCCATTGTCCAGAAGAGTTCGAATGTCGTCTGTTGCTGCGATGAGGGCGGTCTCAGTGCTGTGTTTGGCTCGGAAGCCAGATTGTGAGGGGTCGAGGGATTTGTTGGTTTCGAGGAAGGCGGCGAGCTGGTTGTTGACGGTTTTCTCGATGACTTTGGCCGGGAAAGGAAGAAGCGAGATGGGGCGGTAGTTTTTGAGTTCGGTGGGGTCTGCTGTTGGTTTTTTCAGAAGGGCGGTGAGTTCAGCGTGTTTCCAGTCTTCCGGGAAGGTGGCGGAGTTGAAGGAGCAGTTGATGACGTCTCGGAGGATGCAAATTAAATGTTTACTCCACTGTTCCCCTTCGGTTCTAAACCTATACTGAAGGTCGGACAAAACATTATTCCCATTGACCAAGCTGGTCAGTTTCTCCAGGATAACACTCCCTATTATGTTGACCACCACTTCCACAAGAGATATCAGCCTGTAACAAGCCAGGTCATTTCTCCTTTTTTTATATACTGGGATTATTACCGACTGCCGCCAAGCTTCTGGTAAGGGTTCCCAGATGTCCACATTAACGTGTGTAGTAGGAAATAGGGGCCCACAATTAAACTAAAGATTTCAGTAGGTTATCTGGGACTCCATTCGCACCCGGGGCCTTGCCCAAGGACAGGGATAAGATGGCATCTCTTCCTTCTTTCCATCTGATTGTGAGCTGGTCAACCTCTTGAAAACAATGAGATGTAGGATCCAAGTACACACAGTCATAAAGGGTTGACAAATAAGCTACCCAGGCCTGTGCAGGATGGTGGGTGCCTGTTTGAAGAGCTGCATCTACTTAAAAAAAGTATGATTCAGAATTTTCCAAAACTGGAATCTATCCATCTGATTATGTGAAACCACCAAATCCTCCCATAACCCGTTCTTTAAATTATTCTTCTTAGCCCTAAGCGCAGTTCTGTAGACATGCCTACTACACCTTACAACTTCCTACCTGTCTAATATTTTTAATGACAATAAAAACTTCTTCCTTGTCTTTGTGCAGTGCTTGTCAAACCATCTTCAGGCTTTATGTGGACCCGCTGCCCCCTGTTTGCTAAGGGCTGTATTCATTTACTTACAGTTAAGTGTCAAAAGCTTTAAAAATACTCCGATTCATTGCCCCTACATCTAAACAAATATGAATTCTCTCAGGCTGTATAATGTCAGTTAAAGGACTCTGGAATGTTCTTATCCCATTTAAGTCTCCTTCACTTGTCTTTGGTAAGAGCCACTGTCCTATATAAGACACATTTGTCTACATGTTTTTTCTCCCATGTAAATGAAGCAAACAGTAGATTATGACTACTAAAGATGTTCCATTCAGTAGTAAAACTACTCAAACAGGAGAAAAAACGTTTAGAAACATAGATGTAGTTGATAGTAGAGCCCCGCCCCCGGCCTTTATTTGTTGGTACAACAGGGGAAAGCGGGTGGCTTATCGGCTAAAGTGGTCGACCGTGAAGCTGGGGAACTGGGTTTGAGTCTTGGCAGGAACACTCAACATCCTGTGATTCTGGGCAAATCACTTCATCTCCCCGTGCCTAACAAAATGAATGTGTCCGTGTGTAACGCAACTGGTGCTCTTGCAAAGTGCACCGGTACCTTTGGGTTACGTTTGTGCCATATTAAACTCCCCCCAAAAAAACATCAACACCTTCCGGGGCCATGTCAATCAAAAGAATCCCCTTGTGGAGAGTGTTTGATATACACCTGATCAGATCAATCCCTTCACACAAGTGACAATCTTGTGAGGTCCCCAGAATCATACAAGTGAAAATCATTACACGGGTGAAGATTAGAATCTCCTGATATCATTATCTCTGTTTGTTGGTGAGGATGAGTGCTGACAAAAGCATTCAAAAATTCATCCAATTCCTTCACAACATAAGTGCTTTCTCTCCCATGTATTTCATTGTAAATATTAATACAGAGAATACAAAACGTTTGTCTAAAAAAGAACAAAACACTAAATAAAAAAGGAAATTTAGTCAGGATCACCTTGGGGTTACATTCCAGATTTAGTTTCACAAGGGTAGCCAACCCCCCTCTTGCTGTCCCACTCTCAGACACTATGCCATTTTTACTAAACGAAAAATTGTCTGTTGTATTTTGTGCCTACCCATTCCTTTTCCCCATAGTTCTATAGCAGGGTAGGAGGCCCTACAAACTGAGACACTGCTTTTAGGAAGCAAATATAGTGGAAGTGGCAGAGCTGAGTTCCAGGGCAAGAAGCTTACCCAGAGTGTCCATCAATGCCTTGGTGCCAGAGCCCCTGTGCCTCCAGGAGAAGAGGGTCATACTTCAAGTATGTATTAAACACCTGGACAGTCTTTAGGTCAACTGAAAAAAGTCAAGCACCTTTGCTATAGACTCCCTGCAAAGCCCCCGCTTGAATTCCCTTGCAAAGAAAATCATGGAAACATTACACAATGGAGGGGATAAGGATGCTACCACTACGCCGATTTTAGAACAACTCTTATCGAACAAATAGTCTGTAAATGAAACCCCTGGGAGTGGTCCTGCCCTGCCTCTTTCTGGTGCTGAAGGGCCCAGGACAGGGCCACCTGGGCATGTCCCATGCAGCTAGAGTGAAGGCTGGCGGCTTAGGCTGCAAAGAGCACTGGAGACCGTATGTTAAGAAGTAAAACTCCACACAGGAAACTTGAAGGAAAGGAGTTTATTCGAACCGGATTCTTCTGTGCCAACAACAGGAGTGAGCTCCCCAACATTCTAAGGTGAGCTTCACTCCAACATTCTACTAGTGGGAGGAACCAAGTGTGGGGAAGGGGACAACAGGGGGAGAGGGACATACCATGTTACAACACACCTCCCTTTGTAACGACATAGGAAAAAACCAAGAGGTGGTAAAACAGTGACAGCCTAGCTTATGCTGAAAAGAAGGCAATTGAAAGACAGCTCCAATACATACAATGAAATGCAGTACGATGAAATGCATAAAAAACCTGGAAGGACCCCTAATGAAAAGGAGCCACAGTAAGCACGGAAAAGTACCTTACATGCGGCAGTCGGCTTGCCACAACGGACACTTACGTTGCCGTGCAACTCTTCCTAAACTGGATTCACCTACCGCTTCTCCAGACTCATCATTGCTAGAGAATTGGGAGACATGAACATTAGTGAAATGAGCCAGCCTATCCATGCTCCACAGATTCCTGTCTTCTAACAAAACAGAACTATTGTTTACTTTCCTTATTCTAAGGGGTTTTGAGAATACGGTGGGTTTTGACTTCACTAGCGTGGGTTTCTTGACTACCACCCAATCCCCAACCTTCCATTCTCTGTCCCTTGTACCCCATTTGACATCATACTTCTCTTTGTACTTTGTTTGATTTTTTTTCACTTTTTCTGAGACCAGATTCCTGTCAACCCACACAGGGGAACCTCCATTTAACCAATTGGGTGTGAGCTTTGAACCTGGGTTCCTCCCTTTAAGAGAGGTAAATGGGGAGACTCCTGACACTGAATTGGGTGTGATGTGATATGACCACAACATCTTTCTTAAGCAATCTCCCACTGAATCTTTAGTAGACACAGCTAATTGAATAGTGTCCTTCAGCATCCTATTTGCCCTTTCTACTAACCCATTTGATTTAGGAGAGTACAATGGAGACTTGGTGTGAACAATGGATAGGTTGTTTAAGAATACCTTCATCTCTTCTGAATTGAATTGCACCCCATTGTCCGTCATCACTTCACTCGGGATGCCCTCCTTTGAAAAGGTCTCTTTAAGAAAGTCAATGAGGTAAGCAGTGGAGATGGAGGGAACAAACTTGGTGGTTATCCAATGGGAGTGCTAATCGATCAGAACGAACATGAACTTTTGAGAAGGGTTTAACATATTCAATGGGCCTATAATGTCCATCCCTAATTTGTCCCAAGGTTTGGTAGGCACGGTGATTGGAACCAAAGGAACTTTGCAGACATTCTTGGATTTGTCACTGGTTCCACACTCAATGCAATACTTTACAAGTTCTTCAATTTCATTGTCCATTTTAGGGAACCAATAGCTTTGCCGAATTTTACTTTTTGTCAAACTGCGACCCGGGTGACCTTCATGCCCCAACCGTATAATGTGACCTCTCATACCTGACGGAGGGACTAGCTTATTACTTCTCCAAACCATGTCTTCAACTATGGATAACTCATCCTTCACACACCAGAACTCTTGGAGATCCTCCGGCACTTCTTTTTTTTCTGCTGGCCAGCCTTTAGACATCATTTCTTTCAATTTGTTCAACACTTCATCTTCCTGAAGAGACTTCTCCCACTCCTCTTTTCTTATGGCCGGGACTTCAACTGCCAGGATAGTTTCTTCTACTTGGGTCTCCTCAGGTTCATTTCCCAAAATTGGCATACGTGATAGACAATCCGCCAAGGAATGTTTTGAGCCTGGGACATGTACAATGGAATAGTTGAAACCTTGCAGTCCTAAAACCCACTTTGAGATGCGTGGAGTGGTATTCTCTAGCAGTTTGGTGGCAAATAGCGGGATCAGCGGTTTGTGGTCCGTCTTTAAACAGAACGGAATCCCCCACAGGAAGTACCTGAAATGGTGAATGGCCCAGTAACACGCCAGTGCCTCTTTCTCGATGGTGGAATAATTTGCTTCTGCAGTTTTCAAAGTTCTTGAAGCGAAGGCTATCACTCTCTCTTCGCCATTTACCACTTGAGTCAAGGAAGCTCCCAATCCTTTATTACTGGCATCAGTTGAGAGTGTAGACTTAGCATTAGGATCAAAGGTGTGTAGGATAGGGGCCTTCACTATGGCTCCTTTGACGTTACGAAACGCTTGTTGGTGTAGAGTGCCCCATTCATATTTGGCTCCTAGTTTGAGCAGTTCACGGAGTGGCTGTACTTGGTCCGCAAAGTTCTTCACAAACTTGGACATATACTCAACTAAGCCCAGGAATGATTTCAATTCTTCTTTATTCTCCGGCGCTGGAGCAAATTGGACTGCATCCACCAAACTAGCCTTGGGTTTGATACCCTCACTCGAAATTGTGTGCCCCAAGTACACCACCGACTGCACCCCCACCTTGCATTTTTCTTTCTGGGTCGTGACTCCCGCCTTACTCAGTTTAGAGAGGACCACCTCCAGAATTTTGTTGTGCTCCTCTTCTGATGCTCCATAGAGCAAAATATCATCCTGGAAGCAGATAACTTTTTCCAGGCCTTGCAGGATGTTTTGCATTATGCGCTGGAAAACAGCAGCCGCCGAAGCTAATCCAAAAGGTAACCTTGAGAACTGATAGGCCCCAAAAGGAATTATGAATGACGTGAGGTGCTTTGAATCCGGGTGAAGAACAACCTGGTGATAGGCTGAGGACAGGTCAAGAACCGTGAAATACTTTGCCCCCTGAATTCCCATCAACATTTCCTTAATGTTTGGGAGGGGGTGCCTGTCCACCCAGATGTTGGCGTTCAAGTCCCTGAGGTCAACACAGAGACGGATGCCCTCCCCCCCCCCCCCTTTTGCCGCGACTACAATGGGGGCCAACCACTCAGAACTTTCAATACGCTCTATTATTCTGTTTTCTTCCAGTTTATTTAACTCTTTCTGTAGGGGTTCTCTTAGCAACAAAGGGACAGACCTTGCTTTGTGTACCACTGGCTTAGAATTAGATTTTAGTTTGATCTTGTGGAGGAATCCTTTAAGTTTCCCTAACTTGTCAGTAAATACCTCGGGAAATTTCTCACACACCTCCTTCCCAACTGTAGGCCTATCAATTAGCATAACCTGTTCAGGGACATTAGGATCTAATTTGATGCCTAGGTCTTTTTGGTGTTTCCACCCCAACAGATTAGATCCATTTTTGGTGATGTACACTTTTCCCAATGTAGACCTATCTTTAAAATCAATACGCATCAACAACATACCAACCAAGGGAATGGGGTCACTGGTGTATCCCCCTGGTTTTATATCAGGTGGCAACAGGTTATACTCTATTTGTCCAGAATTTTCTCTGAACGCAGTTTCACTAATGAGAGTGTATGGTGAACATGAATCTGCAAAAACCTTATATGCAACATTGTCCAGTAATATTTTGCATTCAGGATATATATTCTTTTCCTGTTCCCCAATATTCATCACTTGAAAAATAATGTCTCCCTGCAACATTTGGTCCGACTCTTGAACCACCATGTGAGTCGTACTTTTCTTTTCATGGCATACCCTTGAAAAATGGCCCCTTTTTTTGCAATTACTACAAGTGACTCCCCTCGCTGGACACTTTACATCATTCGCTAGATGGTTTGGGTTACCACATCTATAACATTTTGGCTTGTTGGGCTGAACACTATGTTTATTCACCTCAGGTTGGTTAAGCTTACTTTTAACATCTCTCTGAACTACTTTGTTCACACTATTGTCATTAACTTGTTTAACTTCGCTAGCCTTCTTCATTTCACTCATGCAGTAGCTAGTGTGCTCAATGCTGATGGCAATATCAATAGCTCTTAGTAAGTCAGGGGCTTCAGCTAAAAGTCTCTCCTGAATCTTCTTTTCACATGTGCATCTAACTAATTGGTCCCTGATTAATGACTCAGTGAGTGTACCAAACTCACACGTGGCTGCCAAACCCCTCAACACTGCAATATAATTTTTTAGTTTCTCATTTTTCCCTTGCACCCGCAAGAAAAATTTATGGCGCTCTAGAACTATATTAATCCTGTCACCAAACGGTTCTGCCAATTTTTTCACTGTAGCTTCATACACATCAGGTTGAGCTCCACCATCACCTCCCACATTTACATTAGCACCATCAACAGCTACTTCCGGTAAATCTTCAAACACATCCCTTCCATATTTCCCTAAATTATGCAGTAAAATGTGTTGCTTTCTTAATGAAGAAAATCTATTTCCTCCTATTGCAATTAGATATGATTCAAACAAATTAAACCATTTTTTCCAGGAGATGATAGGATCACCTGCTTCATCCAAAAATGGTGGTAGCTGTGACATGTTTAAGGCTGTCATCATGGTAGAAAAAGAAAGGCAAAGGAATAAAGAAAAGATTTGAAAGAGGAAGACAACAGGAAAGATGAGGTTAAGGACAACCAAATGTGTAGCAATATAGATTGTAGATTAAATCAGTTGAATAATCAGGTCCTGAGATACGTACAGGGTGCATGCAACTGGCAAATGTAGGTAAGAAAACTGCAAAATAGTGCTCCTTTGAGGGAAGACCCCCCGTGAAATGCTGAAGGTGACCAAAATCTGCCTATGCGTATGTGGAGGTACCCATGAAATTAGGAAGAACTCTAATTAGAAGTAGAAATAGGTTGCACCTTGAGACACTAAAGGTATAAATTAAGCTCCTGCGCATGTGTTTACCACCCAAAACACATTACCATAACACGATACACCCACAATAGGTTATTTGAAAAAATTGTGCCCTCCACTTCCACTTATTGCAGGTCAAAACCTGGGTGCAAAACAACAGTTATAGGAAGGTAAATAGGTTGCACGTTACTGTAAACTCAGGTTAGTCAAAATCTCCCTCAAGCCAACCAGCTGGGACCCTTAACCCTCAGCGCTGAATTTTGATGCATTACTGTTTCTTTGACTCCGTGAGTAACGATCTCAGTCACGAACCTTCCCTGTACAAAAAAAACCCAGATCCGCCCCGTCAAACTTGATGCGCGACGTCTCCTACCTGTTTTTCCTCGCAAACAGTTTGACAGGAGGACTAGATCGACGTAGCCCCTCCGGAGAGTTCTCTGAAGTGTACACAGAACAAGTGAGGGGTAGTGGGAAACTCTACTTGTCGCGTTGCCCCCGGGGTGATTCACTAATGAGGCTTTTGAGACTTAGAGACGTGAAGCGGAGATCTTCATTGCAGAAACCCTTTTTCCCTCGTCCTGAAGTGGTCCGTCCTCGCTCGTTAATCTTTAGCGGCTGACGTGACAGGAACTTGAGGCGCGCAGTCTGATCACGTAGACTCTCCCTGTCAGCTACCATCGGCAGCAACAAGCGTCCCGTTACCGCGGTAACTCCGAGGTAGCGAAATTTCTGACTGACAACAACCAGGTCAAAGAGGTTCACTACGCAAATTTCCCACGCCAATGCCAGGCGGAACTGCGCACACGTCACGATGCCAAAGGAATTCTTCTCATTCCCAGACACAGCTTTAATGCGAGTGAAACAGCTTCTGTTCTACCAGGAAAACGGCAAAGTCCATGACCTTTTCTTTCACCCACGGATCACTGACCTCAATAGATATGACGAGGAATCCTTCCAAGCTTAGGATAGTGACAGGGTGATTTCCGCTTTAGCGACGTCTCA
Organism: Lissotriton vulgaris; assembly: GCF_964263255.1. Taxonomy (NCBI): domain Eukaryota; kingdom Metazoa; phylum Chordata; class Amphibia; order Caudata; family Salamandridae; genus Lissotriton; species Lissotriton vulgaris. Next base: position 34,706 of record NW_028246878.1, on the reverse strand, counting down.
CAGCTGATCAGTAGACTTCACTTGTTGGCAGCAATCACAGGGGAAAGAATCCAACCGTCCCCAGCACGGTAAAGTCGCCAAATTGTTAAGAAGTAAAACTCCACACAGGAAACTTGAAGGAAAGGAGTTTATTCGAACCAGATTCTTCTGTGCCAACAACAGGAGTGAGCTCCCCAACATTCTAAGGTGAGCTTCACTCCAACATTCTACTAGTGGGAGGAACCAAGTGTGGGGAAGGGGACAACAGGGGAAAAAGGGACATACCATGTTACAACACCGTAGTACAGGGAAATAAGAAGGGCGTCCCTATTCAGTCATGAATCTTGCTCTCCAACTTAAATGTCCATCAAAGACTAGCTGCTGTATACTTCCGCTTTATTTGTGAATGGATATTTGTAATAGTATATTTTATGCCTCTCTCACACTCAAATGATTAGCTTAAAACATGCACACCTTTTGATAAATGTAAACAGAACCATAGTTTGACCCAACACAGGATTTACGTGTCACAGATCGCATGACCTGCAAGGTGGTCGCCACAATCCACAATACAACACATCTATGTTGATAAACGGCCCATTTCCCAGCAGCAGAACAGAAATACTCTGCATTATCGCTGCAGACCTGTTACATGTGCCGAGCCAGGTCTGCTTGGGGAGAGGTGACCTGGTCTTACCTCGTCAGGAAAGCCGAATACCATGAATAACCCCAATAACTGGATGAATTCAGATGTTGTGAAAAAGCAAACAATTGCAAGAGAGAACACCAACAAGTACATTTCGAAGGGGGGGTGGTGAGAAGCCACTAGGGCAAGTGACAGCAACATGGAGGCACATGTATAAGGAGAAGCAATGAGGGAGTAAACAACAGGCAGGGCGTGAAGCAATTAGAGGAGAGCAAACTGAGAAAGATGGGAATATAGGGAAAAATAATTCGGGCAGCGAGCACAGCAAACAGTGAGACATACATGAGGAGACCTCAGACAAGTACACGCACTCTGATACAGTGGATAATACAAATTTAACACAAATTAAAAAAGAGGTAAAGGGCTATGTAGGGAGCAGCAGGGAAGGGAAGAGAGAGGTGGGAATGAAATTGTACCTGAATCATGTTGGGAGCAGAAGACAGCTGCTGAATTAAGTTGAATCAATCTGTGCTTGGTCTCTGCTTCACAGCAATGAGAAGAGTGCCTTGAAGCCAACAAATTGTAAGCAATGAGTGGGCTCCAAGCTCTTTTTTGTATGCAACAGTGCCTTGCAAGCAAGACACATACGCTAGTGCATGCTCTTGCAGGCTCAGCCCGTAAAAGAGGATTGTTTACAGGAATATACTTTTTATTCTCCTCCTCACAATTCTCAATCTAGAATAGATTATCCGTTTTCTCAGTAAACTTTTGTCCCAACTTGTCTCACATGCTGAGATTGGTTCTATTTTAATATCAGACCATGCCCCAGTTTTTGTTGACTTTGATCTTTTACCTTTTTCCCCTCATGCTGGATGATGGCGTTTTCAATAACTCATTATTGTCAGATCCTAATTTCACAGGCCAATTCACATCTTTTGCATCTGAATTCTTTTCTATCAACTTTATGGTTCTCTCCCACTATTCTAGAAACTCTGAAAGATAATTTTGATACCCTCTCCAAAACCTTGTCTACTTCTATAGACCGGTGGCATCCGCTTTTTCTCTCCTGGTGGGGTCGCCTAGATTCTATTAAGATGATGCTCTCACCACTTATTCTCTATCTTCTATCTATGATTCCGGTCCACATTCCTAGTTTCTATTTTTAAAAACATGATTCTATATTAAACAAATTTCTTTGGAAAAATAAATCTCCTCGAATAGCTCTTAATTCTCTCAAAGCCGCTAAACTTTCTGGTGGACTAAAATTTCCGGAATTTAAGTCTTATCATTACACTTTCTCTTTGAGGCAATCTTCTCGTTGGCTCTCCCCTGATCAATGTGTACATTCTCCTCTTTGGTTGAATATTGAGAAATACTTTCTTGCTCCTTTTACTTTTGATGAATCTCTTGCTTTTACTAACAATATTTCTACCTTTCGTCCCCAAGTGATCTCCCATACACGTAAAATATTAAAACCTCTTCTCGGCCTCTTATCCTGCTCTTACCTCTTTAGGATTCAGAAAAGGGGGTGGTGATGGACAGAGTATCTGAATTAAACAGAACACTCGTACCCAGTCAACAGACCAGGGCTTGATCCATCACCGTTTTTTAGCTCACTGCACCATCCCAGCTCAGAACCTGGCTACATGCAAATTAGTCTGTCCCTGGCCCAGTGCATCATGGGAACAGGGCAGACCAAACTACCAAGCCAATTCTTTTACTGGAAAGGAAACAAGCTTCCGGGGACCGGTTTCTGGCATTACAGCCGTCTTCGGCCCGGCTTGCTTGAATCCTGATGGTGCAGTGAGCAAGGGACTCATGTCTGAGCATACCCTTCCACGCTTGTGGTGGACAAAACGATTCAGAAAAGGGGGTTGTCTCCTTCCCAGTAAAAGAATTGGCTTGGTAGTTTGGTCTGCCCTGTTCCCATGATGCACTGGGCCAGGGACAGACTAATTTGCATGTAGCCAGGTTCTGAGCTGGGATGGTGCAGTGAGCTAAAAAACTGTGATGGATCAAGCCCTGATCTGTTGACTGGGTACGAGTGTTCTGTTTAATTCAGATACTCTGTCCATCACCACGCCCTTTTCTGAATCTTACCTTTTTAGATCAACAACCCATTTGGCAAAATGATTTACTACGTATCAAAGGTCGTACTATATACTGGAAATCGTGGAGACTCAAAGGTTTACTCTGGATCTCACAACTGGTTTCTAATTGTCTCCCTCTCTCTTTCTCAGACCTTCGACAAAACTTTTCTTTACCCTCTTCATGTAAATGTCAATATGACTCACTCCTTCCTTCTCTCTCACAATACCTTCTTTCCTTGCCACCTACTCCTATTATTTCTACTAGACCTTCCAATCTCTTTCCTTTACTGTCTATCAACTCATCCACTTTTTTCTCTTTACAAAAATGTATTTTTCTCCTCGGATAGACCCAAGGGGAAATCTGAATTGGCCTGGGAAAAAGATCTTGCAGAAAGTTGGCCCATTCCATTTTGGGACAAATTATGGTTAAAAATTCATAAAACGTCAAGAGCAGCAAACACATCCCAAACTTTATTTTTTATTTACAAACGCCTTCTCTTTACTCCTATGAAATTAGCTTAATTTTCCACAGACCTCTCCTCAGCCTGTTGGTCTTGTAAAAGTACCTCAGCTGATCTAAAACATATGCTTTTTGAATGTCCCTCCCTTTCCCGTTTTTGGCTCTCTGTTTGGTCCCAAATTAACAAGATTTTCAAAACCCAAAATCCTTTCTCCATCTCAAATATCTTTTTAGGCTCCTTATCACCTTCCTGGCCATACCCTACTCCCAGTCGCTCTTTACTTGATTTGTTATTAGCAATAGCCCTACACTTAATTACATCTGATTGGAAACATGCTGAGAAGGTTACTTTTAGAGCTTGGTGGAATGCTGTCTGTTTCCATCATAGATTAGATACTCATAATGTTACCCCTATATCTTTATGCATTAAAAGAGATATTTTATGGTTTCCTCTATCCTCCTATCTAACAGACTTAGCTTCAGCTTCTTCTATAATAGTTAATTCTGCGGACGAAGTTAGTAAACCTCCATGAGTTCCTGTTGTCTGTTTATTTATTTACAAGCTTCATACTTTATGATATTACTCCTTTCTCCTTTTTCACAGACTCTATATCGAAGTTTATGTTTTGTACCATACTTTACAATGTTTTTGTTGATATATTAGAATTATGATTCAGGTTGTACTCTTCCTCTCATTCCTCTCCACGATTCTTTCCCCCCCCCCCTTTTTCTTTCTTCTTTTTCCCCCCTTCTCCCCCCTCCCAATGTCTTAGACATGGATTGTACTCTGATACTGTACATTAGTTTGTTTTCATTATGATTTCTCTCTTATGACACTTCTTTTTATGTATGGTATAATCTTTATTTCAATAAACTTTAAACTTAAAAAAAAGAGGATGAACACCATCCACTCCGGATCTCCGACTGACCCCTGCCCCCACCACGTCTTCAACAAGGCCGACTCCACCATCGCACCCCAACTCCGAGACATCATCAACACCTCCTTCGACACCGCCACCTTCCCGGAGAGCTGGAAGCACGCCAAGCTCAACGCCCTACTGTAGAAACCAACAGCGGACCCCACCGATCTCAAAAACTTCCGCCCCATCTCGCTCCTTCCTTTCCCTGCCAAAGTCATTGAGAAGATCGCCAACAGACAACTTGCCGCCTTCCTCGAGACGAATGGATCCCTCGACCCCTCGCAGTCCGGTTTCAGAGCCAACCACAGCACCGAGATGGCCCTCATCGCAGCCACCGACGACATCCGAGCCCTTCTCGACAACGGGGAAACAGCGGCACTCATCCTCCTGGACCTCTCCACAGCGTTCGACACTGTCTGCCACCGCACCCTAGTCCAACGCCTCAGCAACACCGGCATCCAAGAGAAGGCACTGAAGTGGATCATCTCGTTCCTCGCCGGAAGAACACAGAGAGTCCGCCTCCCCCCGTTTCGATCCGAGGCCACCGAAGTCATCTGCGGCGTCCCGCAGGGATCTTCACTCAGCCCACCCTCTTCAACGTCTACATGAGACCTCTCGCCACCATCGCACGCCAACACAACCTCAATATCATCTCCTACGCCGACGACACCCAGCTGATCCTCTCCCTCACCAGAGACCCAGACACCGCCAGAACCAGCCTCCATGAAGGGATGAAAGACGTCGCCGAGTGGATGAAGAACAGCCACCTGAAACTGAACTCAGACAAGACGGAAGTCCTCATCCTGGGACCATCACCCTCCGCCTGGGACGACTCCTGGTGGACCCCAGCCCTGGGCACCGCCCTCAAGCCTACAGACCATGCATGCAACCTGGGATTCATCCTGGACTACTCCCTCTCGATGACCAGACAGTCAACGCTGTCTCCTCTTCATGCTTTCACACCCTCCGCATGCACCGCAAGATCTTCCGATGGATCCCGACCAAAACCAGGAAGACGGTCACCCAGGGCCTCGTCACCAGCCGACTGGACTACGGAAACACCCTCTACGCCGGAACCACAGCCCAGCTACAGAAAAGACTCCAACGCATCCAGAACGCCTCCGCCCGACTCATCCTGGACATCCCCCGACGCAACCACATCTCCGGCCACCTGAGGGATCTGCACTGGCTCCCAGTCAACAAGAGGATCACGTTCAGGCTCCTCACCCACGCACACAAATCTCTCCACGACCTGGGCCCCAAGTACCTCAACGACCGCCTGACCTTCCACACGCCCACCCGCCAGCTACGGTCTGCCAGCCTCGCCCTCTCCGCCGTACCACGCATCCGAAGAGCCACCGCAGGAGGCAGATCCTTCTCCTACCTGGCGGCCAAGACATGGAACTCCCTCCCCATCCACCTCCGACTGACCCAGGACCACCTCGCCTTCAGGAGACTACTCAAAACCTGGCTGTTCGAGCAGTAGCGGACCCCCTCCCCAAGCGCCTTGAGACCCTTCTGGGTGAGTAGCGCGCTATACAAGTGTCATGATTGATTGATTGATTTATTGTCTCAAAGTGGTGACAGGCAGAATTATTCCTAAGGCGCAAGTCAATAATGAAACCAAAGGGTCAGGCGGCCAACCTTCACATCAGAGACCAAAATACTGACTTCGGAGTCCCACAGGAATCGCCCCTCAGCCCCACCCTTTTCAATATATACATGACACTGTTCACCAACATCATACAATCACAAAAAATCACCGTCCTCTCCTATGCCGATGACACCCAACTCATCTTCTACCTGATGGACGCAGAACTCATCTTTGAGCTAATGGACAAGATAACCACAACCAGAACCAACTTGACCAACTGCACAACCATGTAGCAGACTGGATAGGAGCCAACTGGCTTAACCTCAACTCTTACAAGACAGAAGTACTGGTCTTTTGGCATCAAGACCTCCCATGGAACTCCAACTGGTGGCCATCGGAGCTAGTACCAACACCCACAAGAAATCTAGGGTTCATCTTAGACGACAAGGTCAACATGGCAGCTCAAGTAAGCACAGCTGAACCTCCTGCTTCCACACCCTTGCATGCTGCGTAAGAACTTCAAACGGTCTCCACAGAACGCCACATGGACTGTCACGTAAGCATTCATTACCAGCAGGTTGGACTACAGTAACACTATCTACGCCAGAATCATCTCTAAACAACTACTACATAGACTACAGACCATCCAGAACACTATTGCAATATTTATACTTGACCTCCCATGCCGCACCCACATTATATCGCACCTCAGGAAGCTGTACTCGCTTCCAATTCACATTCACAGCCAATTCAAACTTCTCACACACACATACAAAGCCCTACACAACACAGGACCAGAATACCAGGTCCTGTGTAGTTTTCAAGGGTTGAGATCTGCTGGTGTATATTCCAATAAAGTTGTCTCAGAGCCACAGGGTCTAATCTGCATTTGAAAAACCATTTAATGATTGTGAACTTTCTTTATTGGCAGAGGTGTGGCGCAGCGACCAGAGCAGCTGACTCCAGAGTGCAGGGCTCATGGTTCGATCCCAGGAGCAGCTGACAACTCAGCATCATGTGACTTTGGGCAATAGCTCACTTAATCTCCACGACCAGCCCCCCCCACCCCCGTGCCAAGGTATCCTTATGGGTGATAAATTGTGCTTTACAAATAGGGGATTTAGATTTAGATTTAGATTTTAGTGTGACCAACTCTTAAATTGTGAGGTCCCTTATAATGTCTTACTATAGGTTTTTCAACCTGTGTATAAATGTGAAAATTAGTTTTGAAAGTACTAAAGTACTTTTCCTTTTTTTAAAGGAAAATGAACCAATGTATTTATCCATTTATTGAGTGTTGTTTGTGTGTTCCTATATTCAGTGTTGCTAGGACATGGTACCTCCAAGAGTGATTACCATGCCACCTCAGGTTCGTCCCAGCCATAGGCAAATCATTCTTGACCCTGCTCCAATAGAACAGTCCAGCCTGATTACCCAGAGTAATTCCCAGTGTGATTTGATGAAATTAAGCATTCCATCCATCACTTTTTTGTATACATAAAGTGCAAGTAAAGCACTTTCCGTAACTTGTGGGAATACAATGTGAGAGTACGCCTAAGGTTCAAAAGTTACCTCGGAAATTGGCAAGGGGACTGGCCCTCTTGTGACATATTTTCAGTTGGAAATGATCGCCAACAAGATATTTTCTGCCCAAACCACACCCCTATAACAATAAATTGTTCAAACTTTTGCACTGGCATACTTTCTGACATTTTGTGTAATAAGCATAACAGAAAATTGTGCAAATCGTGTAAATTACTTAAGTGCTAACAGACAGTTTTATGTAGGCCTTGCTGTGCTGTGGACACATTTAATAAAAGCTTCCACCCTGAATTACTTCAGTTTCATCTCACCTATCGCCAAATACTTAGACTCAAAAGTATCACCCCTAAGGAATATGAATTTATTATACAAAAATACATTTTAGAATCAAACAGTTTTTATTCAGCAGACACATATCAGTAAACACAGCTAGACTGCCTACATCCACCGGCCGGCAGAGCGTGGTAAGACAACGTTGGAACACAGCCATAAGGTCTACAACCCGGAGGGCGACCCGGCGAGGATAGACTGTCGGCCAAATGGTGCAACCAGTTTGGACGTCAATGCTGCTTTTTTATAAAGAAAGAAAAATAAACACCAATAAAGAAATAGAGACCTACCCACCCCCACCAACTCCTGGACCCCCATCCCTCCCACCCACCCTCCACCCTCCCACTCCACATCAGCCTTACCCGCGCCTTCAACTGCACCCTTACTCCCCGGAACCTCGCCACTCTTAAAGAGCAACTCCCAGGCCCTTACGAGCTCGCCCTTATCGGTTCCAACGGTATAAGCTGTAAAACCTGTAGAAATTTAGGGCATGTTACCTCCCGCAGGTCCCGTGACAGCAAGTGTATAAATGGCGCCCAGAGCTCCGCATATGTTTCCCCTTTACCATCCACACATAGGGAGAGCCTCTCCATGCCCAACAGCAACCAAAGCCGCCTGATCCAGTCCCTCGGGTCGGGGGCAGCGGGGGAACGCCACTGCGCAAGGATGACTAAGCGCGCTGCCAAAAGAGCCAGGGCTATCTGTCTACCCCGCGGGAAGCGCAGGGGGAACGCCTTAGGGTGAGGTAGACCTAGTAGCACATGCTAAAGGTAATACCAAATGCGTTGTCTATGTCATCCAGAACCTCCCGCCAGTAGCGCACTAGTTTGGGGCAGTGCCAAAGCAGATGTGTCAAGGTACCTGTCGCACCGCAGCCCCTCCAACAAAGATTCGAATATTTAGGGTCCCACCCGTGGATCCTAGCCGGTGTGTGATACCAGTATGACACTATTTTGTAAGCTGCTTCTGCCCGGCAACATTAGCGGCAGTGTGATGTGCGCGATAGTGCACCCTGTCCCATTCTTTGCGTGTCAGTGGGCGGCCTAACTCCGTCTCCCACCGAACCTGCGCCTTGGTGCGCTGTGTGCGTGGACGCTTCATGATTAGGGTATAGAGTTCAGAGATAAGTCTGCGGTCATCCTTCTTAAAGACTACCCAGTGCTCTAAGGTTGTCATGGGGCGCGACATGTCTGCAATGTTAGTGGGCAGCGTAACCCAGTGTGCGACTTGCGAGTAAAGGAAGGCATCTGACTCGTGCAGCTCGAAGTATTCTCGGTGGAGGGTGGAGAACGGGATCAGCCTTGCGGGTTGAACGAGGTGGCCACTCTCTTACAGCCCAGCTCCCTCCAGCGTTGAAACACCGGCGAGGCACAGCCCAGGGGGAACTCCGGGTTATCGACTATAGGCGTCAGAGGTGACGGGAAGGTTGTCCAACCACGCCTGTACGCCAGCCGGTCCCACGCAGCCAACGTCGGCGAAGTAACCGGAGATGAGTACAGGCCCCAGGCCCTATGTTTACGCGGGAGCCAGAGTTTGCGCCAGATGTTGCGGTCTGCTACCGTGTGGTCCATGAAGAGCCAGTGCTTGCTGGACAAGGGCCTGTTCCATTCAAGGATAAAGAGCAGGCACGACGCCTGATAGTATGCCTCTACACACGGGAAATTCAGGCCGCCCTCGTCTCGGGGCGCTGTTATCCGGGCAAACGCAATTCGGGGGCGTTTATGATTCCACAAAAATGTGGTGAGCAATCTCTGCAATTTCCTCAGTGCTCCCGGTGGGGGCGCAGGGGCAGCATCTGGAAAAGATAGAGGATACGTGGGAGGATTGTCATCTTTATCGCGGCCAGGCGGCCGAACCAGGCCAGCTGCAATCGGGACCAATCCGAAACAGACTTAGCCGTTTGGTCCAGAAGGAGCCTGTAGTTGAGGGCGACAGTCTGCGGAACCGTAGCAGCCAGTTGGATCCCCAAGTATGGGATGTCCGTGTGGACCCATTGAAATTCAAAGTCCCTCTGAAGATCCCGAACCTCTTCCGCTGGCACAGAAAGATTGAGGATTTGGGATTTCGAGTAGTTGACCTTAAAGCCGGCCACCGCTCCAAACTCCCGCAGCTCATGGGAAAGATGTCTCAGAGAGAAGCGAGGGTGGGTGAGGGACAGAATCACATCGTCAGCGTAGAGGCTCACTTTGTGTTCGTCCACACCAAAGCGGATCCCCTGTACGGCTGCATTGTCCCGAAGGCGCTGAGCGAACGGCTCCATGTAGAGCGCGAAGAGCAGGGGCGACAGGGGGCAACCCTGTCGCGTCCCGCGTGTGATAGGGAAGTATTCCGATCTGCAGCCATTAACCCTTACCGCGGCCCTGGGGGAAGCATAGAGGCAGCGGACCCAGTTGACATAGGTGTCCCCCAGCCCAAACGTCTTCAGGACTGCGAACATGTATGACCAGTCAACCCGGACGAATGCCTTCTCGGCATCTATGGAGAGGAAGCAGGCCTGCGTGCGGGACCGGTGGACTGAGTCCCTTAGATGCAGGAGCCTCTTGGTGTTTTCGCCCCCCTGTCGCGTCGGGACGAATCCCACCTGGTCAGGTTCAATGATTCCATCCATAAACGGGCTAAGGCGCGCAGCTAGGATGCCAGAGAACAATTTCATATCAATGTTAAGGAGCGAGATGGGGCGGTACGAGCCGCATTCCTTCGCATCCTTACCAGCCTTAGGGATGACTGTGACAACCGCCTCGGCCATAGTCGGAGTCACATTCCCCGTTTCCCTGAAGGAATTGAAGACGCACGTTAAGAAGGGTGCCAGGACTCCGCAGAACTTCTTATAAAAGGAGGCCGAGAAGCCGTCCGGTCCCGGCGACTTACCTATCTTCAGGCGCGAAATAGCAGAGATGACCTTCTAAATGCGTATCTCTGCGTCGAGAGACTCAGCCGAGCTCTGGGAGAGGGGCGTGACGCCGCAGGTTGCCAGAAAGTCCTGCACCCAATCGTGTTCAGAGGGGTCACACGTATATAGCGTGCAATAGAATTGTTGAAAGATGTCCGCGATGCGATCATCCGCCGACTGCTCCACTGCGCGCGCGTCCCTGATGGTTGAAACGGTCGCCTTGCTGTGTACGGGCCCTCAAGCGGTGCGCCAGCATTCTGCCCCCTTTATCGCCGCTCAGGTAAAATTTGTGGCGCAGGCGCAAAAGCGCGTATTTGGCCCGGTCAAGGTCTAAATGCTTCAGCATGCGCCTCTTCATCTCCAGCTCTCTCCAGACCCGTTGCGCACCAGTTCGCTTGTGGATCGCCTCTAACCCTTGCACGTCGCGCTCAAGCTCCTCACGCTTTTCCCTGCGTAATTTAGCTAGTGAAGCCGAGACCAATATACACTCACCTCGCACCACCAGTTTAAGTGCTTTCCACACCGAGCTGAGCGACATGCCGTCCACGTCATTAGTGGCGAAGTAGTGTGTGATCGTGTCTTGCAGGCGGTCCACCACTGAGGTGGAGTTAAGAAGAGAATCGCGCAGGCGCCAGCCCCCGGGAGCCCGCCCGCCGCAACCCCCGGTCACCTTCACGGAAATGAGAGCGTGGTCGGACAAGGAGCGCGGAGCAATCTCGGCAGAGGAAAGCTGGGGCATCAGGGAGGAAGAGGCAAGAAAGTGGTCCAAACGCGCGTAGGTCTTGTGGGCCGCAGAGTAGTAGGTGTAGTCGCGCTCTAGTGGGTGCAAGGAACGCCACACATCCTGAAGCCCCCCTTCTTGTAGCCACAACAGACCCCCTTTGGAAATGGCCCCAGTCGGGTGGGAGCGCGCCTCGGACCTAAAACGATGGATTTAGGCCCAGATCCTTGTACTGGGGTGAATGTATGACATTGTTCTACATTCTGTCCATCAACTGTGTTTTTTGCAATTTTCACCCCGAGTGTGCTGGGTATACTCAGACGTGAGTCCCAGGCTCTCCACACCACTGGAGTCAAGCTATCCAGGCTGATGAAGGCTGATAGCCAGAAACCGGTCCTTGGATGCTTGATTCCGGTCTGGGAAAGACATGGCTTGGTAGTTCGGACTGGACTGTTCCCATGAGGCAGAGGGTCAGAGCTGATTTGCATATAGCCAGTGTCTAACCCAGGGTGGTGTGGAGTGCAATAAAACGATGGATTTAGGCCCAGATCCTTGTACTGGGGTGAATGTATGACATTGTTCTACATTCTGTCCATCAACTGTGTTTTTTGCAATTCGGACCTATCAAGGGCCGGGTCCATTACCATATTCAGGTCGCCCCCCACCAGCACCCAGGGGTCCGGGGAAGCTAGGGCGTCCGCATGCGCTGAGGTCCGGAAGGGTTCCTGCTGCACATTGGGGGCATAGAGGGAACCCACGGTAAGACGGGTGTCGCCCCATTGAATCCTGACCGCAAGAAACCTGCCCTTGACCTACACTACCTGAGACAGAATCTTACAGCGCGCTTTCGCGCTGATCAGTATCGCTACTCCCTGCTTCTTCGCATTGCAAGAGGACCACAACTGAGTCAGAAAGCGCCTGTCCCTCATCCTTTTAGTGTCCTTAGCAAGGAGATGCGTTTCCTGCAATAGACAGACATCGCTTTCCGCCCCTTCCAACATCGACATAATAGCTGCACGCTTAACGGGGCTGTTAAGGCCTCGGACATTTAAACTAACAATTTTCAGCTCCCTCCCCATCGCGAGGGTGAGACAAGGACAGCATTTCTGAGGCCGGGCACATCGCCCCCCCGGCAGCATTTGCGTAGCACCAAAATGGAGTCATACAACGGCTGCTGCGGAGTAACCCCCCCTCCCAAATCCCTCCCCACCCAACTTCCCACTCCCCTACCCTCCTGGAACCCCCCCAAAAACAGAACCCCCAACAGTCTGACAGTGCCCTCCCATGTAGAAGACAAAAGGAGGGAACGAAAGTTTGTCACAAAAGTCCAAAGGGCTGAGGGCATGGACTTAACCCCACCAGCCACCCAGATCCTGATACAGGACAGTATACTCGGGGAACGTGGCGGTACATTACCCATCAAAGTCCATCGGTCAGGTCCCTCCGCCACCAGCAGTCATCTTGCAGAGGTTAAGCGTTCAGGAGCAGATATCAGGACCCTTCAGGAGTCTCCGTCGCCTTTGCTACAGATGCGACAGTCGCGCCCCTCTCCTGCAGACTGATGGACAAATCCGGACCTGAGGGCTTCGCTGGCTTACCCACGGTTTGCCATTCTGTGGAGCGACGGCGTCGCCCCGACGGGGAGGACGAGGGCTCCGCCTGGGGATCAGCACCCTCCAGTCCCAGCAGCTCACGGGCCACCTCCAAGGATCGTACCTGGATCAACTTGCCCTTCCATCGAAAGACCAGTCTGAAGGGGTGCCTCTAGGAATAGGGGACCCCCAGCTCCCGCAGGAAGGCAGTGACCGGTCGAAAGTCCCTTCGCTTGGCCAGAGTGGAGGCCGCCAAATCCTGTTAGAGCACCGGGCGATGGTCACGAAACACGAGGGGGGTGTGCTCACGCGCCTTCTTCAGGATTTTTCTTTGAGCTGGAAACCGTGGACGCACCCTAGGATATCCGGGGGAGGTGCATTAGCTCCACGTGGAAGGCCGACCCTATGCGCTCTGTCCAACTGAATCTCACAGAGGTCGTCGTCCTGCAAGATGTGACGGAAGAGGCCATCGATATATTCCCGCAGGTCTGTCCCCTCACCTTTCCACGGGACCACTCGAATGCGGATGTTATTGCGCCGAGATCTGTTCTCTAGGTCCTCCGTGTGCGCCTGCAGGTCGAGGTTCTGCTCCGTGAGGCGCAGGACATCTTGCTGAAGCCGGTGTATGTCCCCGGCTGTCTCCAGGTCGTTGTCATCTAGGGTCGCGACTCTGTCCCCAATGGCGTCGACGTCCCTTCTCACCTCCCTTAGATCCGAGGCTAGCTGTGTCCGCAGCTCCTGAATGTCCTCCTTTATGGCCGCGAAGAGCTCCCTCATGAAAGCTTTAGTGGCCGGGGTTTCGCTGTCGTCCGAAGCGGAGGGCTTATCAGCCACCGGCGTTGCCAGCAGCGGCGAGCTCATCGGGGCCCAGTCCTTTAGGGCCTTCTCTTTCTTCGTCCTGTTCGACGCCATGATGCCGCAGCCCCTCTCGCACACCAGGGTCAAGGCACGCCTGCCGTCGCTATTTCCCAACCGGCGGTACCCGTGGGCTATGTCGCGCAGGGCCCCCTCTGCTCACACACCTCGGGGCCCTGCCAGGGTACGGCGCACAATGTCTGGTACAGCCTCACAAGCAACTCCCAGGGGGACAGTCCATCAGCGCCACCTCGCTGCTCCCCCCGCGCCGATCGGCCCTCTGTCGCAGTCCTCCGGGGCGGGCCCCCCAGTGTCTCTCGTCGGGGCCCAGTCCCATTCCACGGTGTCACGCAGCGGCGGGCACGCCGTGCAGGCCCAAAGGGGACCGCTGCCGCACCTCTGATATGTCTTTCAGGCCCGCGGCCTCCTCAACCTCGCCGCCGGGCCGAGGGGCGGTGGTGCAAGTCCGGGCAGGGGGGGGAGAGTCTCCGCGCAGCAGGGGCCCGGGGCAGCGCGTTGTCCAGAAGGCCACCAAGTTCGCTGCAGGCCGCGGCCGCGGAGATCACTCACCGCCGGGCCGCCGCACCAAGGCCGACCCCCTTCACTTCCCCCATGTGGGTCTCTAGGACAGGTAGTGCGCTGGGGGCCCCACGAGGCCCGTCCTCAATTCCGCCGATCACCGGTGCTGCAGGAGTGTAGGGCGGGATTCACAGCGGTCGCCCCCGCTTCATACACGACTGTCCGCTTACCGAGGCCCAGCCGTTGCTGAGCGGCACCAGGCCGAGTCACCGCCCAGTCGAGTCACCCTCAGGTCCCGGGGCAGAAGGGTGCGATCCGAGGCCTCGGCTGCAGTCCGCCCGCGGCGGCAACAACCCTCGTCGCGAGTCTCCACGCCGCTAGGCCTCGGCGCCGGGAGCCCCAGTGATGGCACGCCGGCGGTGGGGCCCGGCAGTTCAGGACTCGACTCCCGGTCTCGCGGCGGCGAGGTATTGTGTCCAACCAGATGGTCCTACTGCCGCCAAACTCCGCCAACACCCTCCAGGCAGTGTCCGGAAGTCCCGCAGCTGCCTCCGGCCGCCGGCAGGTACCTCTGCAAGACTGGAATCAAAGCTTTAGAGAAAGCGGCGACGGAGGGACCGAGAAAGACGTCTCACTCCGCCGCCATCTAGGCCACGCCCCCAAAAATAAATTTTAAATGAGAATTTATTAAGAAGACAACTCTGCAGAAAGTGAAAGCCAAAACACCTGCAATAACATGGCATGGATTTCCACAATATAAAGAAAAAAAAGAGAAGGATCGATTGATGTATGTAATTACATGTCCACAATATTCACATCAGATGAAGAAGAAGTTTTAAAAGTGCTACAGATTAATCAATTCGATACTGAAATTTTTTAAGGAATTCTACAAAAACAGGTGACATACAGAAGTGGAATTGACAAAAGTGACAAAGTAGATGAAGGCCCATCATAGAGCCTTAATTTCCCAAACTAAAGACACATACCATTGGTTGAATTGTACATATTACATACATAATATCAAAAGGTGATATGATGCATCACCCACAATGTTAAATTGCGAGATTGCATAACATGTGATAGTAAACAGTGTGGCTACGGAATTAAACATCTATGTAGGTTGTATAAAATAGGAATGACTGAGAGATTTGCAAAGTTATGCTGGAATGAGTTTAGATATGACGAAAAAATACAAGACTGAATTAGGTAAAACCCCTTGTGAAAAAAGGCCATCAATTATCACAATTATGATTCCAAGAACTACAATTAATCAAGAAAGCCATTAGAGAAAGTAGACCTTTTCTGTATTGAACTGTAGGATATTTTGGACATTATGGATTTAAATGGCTTACAGGCATTCAAAAGACATTATGGAAGAGAGACTATTGAAGGAACATCCGACTGGAAGCAGAAATAAACTGTAGGCATATATTATGTAATACCTCAAATACAGACAGGGATGATAGACTATTGTAGGTGCATCTTAATAAATGAAAACTATGCTATTAATGTTACTGATGCAAGATGAAATAGGATGTGCCCAAATAGGAAATGTTTGCTAGGACAAAAGATAAGGAAAAGGAAGGAACCTCGCAAAAGTTTTGGGAATAAAACGGTTTCAGTGATCACATTTTTCCCTCTGAGGACGAGGTGTAAACTAATGAACTAGGTATATCAAATCAATGTATATCAAATGTAAATGGCTCTTGGGTTCATATAATTAAGAGAAATTATCCAATGAATTTCAGAAACACAGTATCACAACCTTGGTTTTAAAAACGAATTAAAAGAAACAAGCCCATACACAGGCTATAATGTTTTCACATGCATGTATCTTTTGTTCATGGCCTAACAGATACAGCCAGCAAATAAAAAAAAACACCACAATGATATTCTTTCATTTAGAGTGCGCAGTCAAATGGCCAGTTTTTACTGTTTTCGCTCATCCTTTCTGCAGTAAAAAATGTAGCAGTAAGGGATAGTAAAGAACGATTAAAAAAAACCACATCATGGGAGAAAGCTCCCATGGTGTGGGATCTTTAGTTTTTGTTTCTTCAGAAACAAAGTCCCACTTTGGAATTTTGCTTCTGAAAAACCAAAAGCTTGTTAAAAGTTTGATGGGCAGCTGTTGTGATTGACGGAGCTGTCCGTCAAACTGTTATCTCATTGACAGGAACAGCTTTGATGGAGCTTCTAGTCAATGACTAGAGTTGTCCATAGTGTTAGTGGACCAACTGAAATTTGGCGTACAGGTATTAGGAAGTCTAAATCAGGCCCAAAGTGTTCCAAGTGGGCCGGATTCTGGTTAGGCAAAAAAAAGTTCAATCAGCAAACATGTATTTACGAGGCCATAGACAGCCGAAAAGTTTTAGCACTATTGTTTCATGGGCGCCCAAGAATTTAGTTTTCCATAATCTACTGCGATTTTTAACGCCATATTGAATAAAAATGGCAATTTCCACATGTAGGTTTGTAAAACATGCTCTTATATTGTAATATTGGTAAGATAAAATTATGGAGCATGAAATGGCCAACTTAAACATGCTCTTATTTTGAAATATTGGTAAGATAAATTATGAAGCATGAAATGGCCAACTTAAATGTAAGAATGTAATTTAATAATACTTATCTCTATTTTTTGTTAATCCTATCTCTAGATTAAATAGAACACAGTGGTAAATAATAGTTATTTAGAAATGTAACTAAGACTGCATTAACTCGTTTAAAACTCATCTACGTCATTGTTGGCAATATAGCAAATTAAACATTATTCAGTCCTGTGCGCGAAAGCTCTCTCGCGCTCTGCGGGTCTGAGAGGCTAATGTTAGAAAACAGCAAGAAAGAGCAAACGCGGATGAACCGAAGTTAATGGGAAGTGAAAACTGTATTAGTGTCCCCTGCAGCCTTAATAACTTGGTGTAAAAGGTTTGATCTCCTGCAGAGACCACGGTCACCTCTACATCGCTGATGTTAATAACCTTTATTTCACCAGCTTCCTTTTTATGGTATCCAGGGGTAATAAAACTTCATACTGCAGGTTTATGGTTTATATAAAAGTTACTGTTGAAGAAATAATAACAATCTCATGCAAGAAATAGGTTGATCTTTTTTTTAACATATCCCTCTTCCCTAGAAATGTTTTAGTCACTTGCAAACCTACATGTAGAGTTTGATTCTGGTAATATCTTGCCTTTATTACAATAGGTGTAATAAAACCGTTATATCGAAGCCCTGAACAAACAGATGTTACACTAATGCACCGTAGGCCTTATTAGGAGTACCAAGTGTATCCCAATAGGTTTGGTGATGAAAGTTACTAGTTCCATCAGAATAACAAGCAACACTGCAATACTGTGTGTGTTGATTTTATCGCCCCAAAATATTTCACGAATAACATCTGGGTAAAAACCTGCATCGAAATAAAGAACATGTAGGCGTTAATCCAGAAAGCAGATTCTGTTTTTAAAATTCCCCTGATATCCTGCAAAGTTGTTGCGTAACCACACATCATTGCTGGCTTAAAAGAATGCAACTCTTATTCTCAATTATTCATACATTTATTCAGTCACTTACTCATTAATACATATACTCATTTATCCATCTAACCATCGATTCGTTCTCACGATTACCCACTTATCCTCCCATCCAACCATACATATTCTTCACAATAAATGAAGAAACACTTTCACTTAGCAAAAAGGCAGCCTTTTTGACTTTGACAATGCCTCTTGTTTGTCAAGTATTTAACAAAAGCTTCGAGTATTTTATTCATTGTTGTACAAGATTCAGAGCTCAGTGCCATGTAGGCAACTTTTGTACATGCAGTATTTTCGCTGGACAAGTAGGCTCTCTTTACAAGCGGCCTCTTACTTCGATGGGGCTGGTAACAGCAGTTACCAGCCTCGCAATACTGTATTTTGTACTTTCACAGGGAAATCTCCGAGTGAAATTCTACAACAAAATGAGGAATTTCGGCGGAATCTGATCTGGAATTACTGATTCCTTAATTTTTTTGTGGACTTTCAAGTTCTAACTCATAACTGGCTGTATTTCCCCCAACCTAGCAGTAACCGGCAAATTTTCCAGGCCAAGGGCCACTTGAGTAACTGATCAGTGCCGTAATTTTGCGACAGTCGCCTCTATAAGAATCAGAATGCAATACAGCTTTGTCCACATGCCACACATTTGCAAGGCAGCGGCTTATCCACATACAATTTAACTGCTGCCAGCATGCTTTTCATCCTAAACAACACCGGTTCAAAGGATAATGCCCAGTTGCTTTAAGCAAATGCAATGAAAAAAAGACGTCAATAAGCTCCCTTTCATCATTTAAAGGCCAGTGTGGATCAATTACACTCTGTATTCTGGCCTGCACATGCTTAGAACATGAATAGTGCCACATCTCAGGATCTCAAAGTGTGTAATGTGCTTTCAGGTACTGGCTGCAGTTTCAGCAGGATTAAGACATCACTGTCGTTGTCAGGGGTGTTAAACTCATTAGGCGGTGTGGCTTTATCCTTAATGAACTGGCACTCTGTGCAGGGAATGCAAATTGAAAGGAAGAAGAAAAACACCATAAAAAGAGGATTCCAAAGTCATTAACTTGCTCTTTTATTACCTGTTCTAATCTGAAACTATTGATTCTGTAGCCATTGCCATTAGTGGCCATAAACTACACCTCCATTGCTGGGGGCCACCTGCCCCCTTCAATCATAAAAGGGCAGGTTGAATAGTTTTCAGAAAGCCAGATTAAAACAACACATTTTCATTGGCAATTCATAAATAATAGCTTAAAAACGTTTGTTAAAAAAAAACACGTATTTGTCTATGTCCATTTATTCGATTTCATTCACGAAAGCAATTAGATTTATCAGGCTATTTTAGCAACCAATAACTACCCGCTTCCATGTGTATAATGCACACAGCCTTTTTGAGACACATGATGCATTATTATCTGGTTGGTCAATTGGATCTCTGATGCTGTGAGGTCAACAACTTGAGAAACAGGAACCTGGCTGACTCACTGTCCATCATTGCTTTGACCTGGTATACAACCTTTACAACGAATCTTTTACCACGCACTACCATTACAACGCAGTCATTACAACGCAAACCATTACAACGCATTGCGCTGGGGGGCACTCTAGGATAGGGAATAAGTTTAATTTACTATCCAACACCTTCCCTAGTGTCCACGGGGACTGGAATTGGAATAGTAAATTAAACTATTCACCATCCAGCAACCCAAAGCGCTATGCGTTGTAATGGTATGCGTTGTAAAAACCGCGTTGTAATGGTATGCGTGGTAAAAGTATGCGTTGTAACGCCATACATCCCTTTGGCCTTCATGGAGGCAAATACATTTCTAGGACCATGTTACAAATTATTGGCACACACGATCGATTGCGTGATCTTTTATATTATATTATCTCTCAGCTATACGTGTAATGCTCTCCCAGAAATAACCACGCATACGGTGAGAATGGTCAAATATATGATTTGGTGTTTGGCGCCAAGCTCGACCTAAATGAACAAGTATTTTACCTTTAGTAACAAGCTTTCTGGTGGTTACTCTATCATACCACAGATTACCAACATTGTACATATTCCCTAGGTGTCACACTAGAACCGGAAACTTTAAAAGCAGTACACCTGCACGCCTAGCACACGGGGTCGTGTGGCTGTGTGCCAAGGTCCTTCCGCTCCATAAGTGACCAGCCACCCATCCATGGTGACATCAGTTGCTATTTAGGCTGTCCCTCAGAAGCAGAGTCCCATAGCATATCATTATGCCCAGTCTGCAGATATGTGAATTTGGGACCCTTTTAGATGTGAAAAGAGTCTTGTTCAAAGAACTGAGAGGCAGGAGATTGGGAGAGGCATCTGCAGTAAGAGTATCCATTAGAAAGATCGTTACCGAAGGTAAGTTACTTGCTCGGATGGATACTTCTAACCGCCGATTTCTCACCTTGTACATAGATACCATAGCAGTACTTCCCAAGTTGGTGGGTCTTTGAAGTGGCTCAGACCAAAATGTCCAGGCGAGCCAAGCAGACAAAATGGCCCTCTCAACAGGCCAGATTGTCGAGGCAGTAGCGTTTCATGAACCATTGTACCAACACCCGCTTAGCGACCTGACAGATGTCCAAGACAGGCTATTCTAGCAGCATCGGCTCTGGTGAAATGAGCCTGCAAGCCTTTCGGTGGCTGCTTCTTCACCGTTGTTTAGCAGATCTTTTTGCAGAGAATAGTCCACCAAGGGATGGTCTATTCTTGCACTACCTTGCCCTTATTTGCTCCACAAAGCCCTACAAAGAGCTGATCATCCACCTGATGATCTTTGGTGCGATAGATATAAAAGCTTAGCACCTTTTTAAGGTACAAATGATAGAGTCTCTCTTTCTCTTCAGAGCGGTGAGATGGAGGAAAAAGGAAGCCAGAAGAGTGCCACCCTACTCAGCATAAGAGGCGACCACTTACGAAAGAAATTAAACCCAGGTCATCAACATCAACATCAACGTATCTGGAAAGAAAGTGGTATAAGATGAGTTGACCAATCGAGCCTGAAGCTTTCTGACATGTCTAAACAATGTTATGTCGATGAGAAAAACAGTCTTTAATATCAGAAGTCTCAAGGGACAGCTGTGAAATTGCTCAAAATGGGTGCACTTCGAAAATGTGAGGACTAAATTCAAGACTCATGGAGGCCTATGGCGGAAACAAATGTTGAAAATCTCATAACAGCAGGTGATTTAAATATCAAGGACTAATATAGCAAATGCAAGAAAAAAAAAGAAAGCAGAAAAAGCAGATGAGTAGTCCTTAGCAGTGACCAAAGCATGTCCCTGCTGAGCTAGGGAGAGAACAAATAATAAAACCTCAGATAACTTTGCTTGTAATAGGTTACATATTTAGGTTTCGAACGAATTCTATGATTTTTTTGGGAACAAATAGTGAACACTGCTTTTTAGAGCGACGAATCACTGCTAAGATCACATCAACAACCTCAGGTGGCATGCTAAAGGAGGTCAACTGCCACTGCTTAAACTCCAAGCTTGGAGATGTAGATTTTGCAGGCCATGATGCAATACCATGCCCTGCTGCTGTGACAAAAGATCCTCCTAAAGCAGCAGATTTTCCAGAGGACATGTACTCATGGCCAGGACGTTCGGGTACCACACTCACTTGGCTGCTAGGATGACTTGGGCCCAGTAATTAGTGATCATCTTTAGGACTTGAGGTGGTGGTGGGCAGGCATACAGGCGTCCCGTACTGCACTTGAGGCCCAAGGCATCTCTGAGAGAGAACTACCTTGGAAACTTCAACGTGTAAAAGTGCTGCCATTGTGCACTCTCAGGAGTTGTGTAAAGACCAAACCAGGGCTCTTCCCAATGCTGAAAGATGCCATGTGCCAGCTCCGCGGTCAACTGCTATTCATGATCCGCTAGGCGCTAGTGGCTGAGATTGTCCGCCCTGGCATTAAAAGATCCCGCCAAAAGGTTTACCACTAAGGAAATATCTTGATGGTTCAGCCTCTTCCAGAGGCAGAAAGACCACTGCCAGGACCCAGCATACCACACAGGAACCCACCCCACCATGCTTGTCGCAATACTACATGGCAGTGGTGTTGTCCATAAGCACCTGCATTGGCCTTCATTTGATGGCAGGCAAGAAGGCCTTCAAAGTCAAGTGAATCATCCTAAACTCCAACAAAATGCTGTGGAGTCAAGTCTCCTCCAGAGACGTCTGATCCCCACCTCTCCAAGATGCCCTCACCAACCCAGCAGTTATTATCTGAGATCACCATCAGTTCTGCGTGAGGTAAGAAGAGGGGTCTGCCACTGACCTAATCACAGTCCAGTAGTCACTACTGCAGATCTTTTGCAGTCTCCTCTGAATCCTGGGTACAATCTGACTAATTTCCCTGATGTTGTGCCCACTAGGATTTTCATTCCACTGCACAGACTGCATGTGCCACCGGGTATGTTTGGCCAAAAGGATGCAGGAGGCCAACAACGCCAAGAGCCTTAGAGTCACTTATACTGAGACCCAGGATCAAGGCTGAACATCGGGATCATGGATCGAATGTCCTGGGCTCTCTGCTCTGGGGGAAAAGAATGAAATAGTGACATATCAAAAATAGCTTTGATGGACAGGAACTTCTGTAAAGGAGTCAGGTGCGTTTGTCTTATGTTGATAGACAACCCCAACGATGTTAGGAGGCTGGCCGTCATTGGAGATCACTGATGACTGCCTGGAATGAGCTCGTACTCAACAGTGGGTCGCCGACGTAGGAGAATACTGGCATCCCAACCTCTGAAGGTGTGACTACTCCATCACTTTAGTGTACATCTGAGGGGCACTGGTGAGGCCAAAGGGGCACACCACAAACTGAAAATGCTCCAGGACCACAGTTGAACTGCATGTAGTGCCTGTGGTCTGCAGAATGGATATGAAAATAAGCATCCTGCAGGTCTAATACCCCTATCCAGTCTCCAGGGTCTGGGGCAGAGGGGACCTGGGCTAATATGAGCATCTTGAATGTGTACTCCCACAGGAAAATAAGACAAAGGCATTTATCCTCTTTTGGCACTAGGAAGTAGAAGGAGTAACAACCAGGTCCTAGGTCTGAGGCCAGAACCCTCTCTATGGCCCTCTGGCCTAAAGGGCCTTCACTTCCTGCAGGAAGACAGACAGATGATTCTCTGTCAGATGCCATGATGGCCATGAAAGTTTCAGCGGGGTAGAAAGGAATGAAAAGGCGTAAGAGCCACTTGACAATTTGCAGGCCTCAGTTGTTTGAAGAAAAGACATGCCACCTCTGGCAGAAATAATGGATCTTGCCTCTGAAAGTATGGCAGTGTACTGCCAATTACAAATACTACTGTTTGGCAGCTACTGGAGTGGAGGGTGACTGAGCAGCATGTTGTCCTTGCAGTCCTCTTTGTGTTGAAGTGTTCAGCCTTTAACACGAAAAGGCTGAACGGCATGGTGGGCTGGAGGTGTGAGTCAGACGATAGCAAAATGGAAACCCTCTATTTTAGCCATGAAGAGGACACAATTGCTAGTGGAATTGTCTTATGGGAGCCAAGAGGCCGAAGGAACATGCTGTGGCTCCCCAAGCATCATCCCATGCCAGAGCTCACTTAGTTGCCGAAAAGGCGAGAGCTGTCAAACTGCATGTCCATTAAGGAAGTTTGATCACCCCCCAAGAAGCCCATAGACCTCTTCCAGGTGTGGCACTGAGCCACAATGGTATCCCTTGAGCACCCTAAACAGTGAGTAGTGTCCAGTCTTGAACTTATTATACATTTTGCCGCAACATGAGTGTTTGCAATAGCGTGGGTAAGGGAAGCCCAGAAGTTGTAAAAAGCAGCTGGGAAAATGTTTGTCACAGAGTCCCAAAGGACAGGCTTGATATGTCTAACACAACATAAAAGTACGGTGGCAATTATTATTAAAAAATAATGATGTGCCGTGTAATTTGTGCTCCAAGATTATTGGCTCTACCACATATATAGGCTGAGCATAACTTTAACCGTAGATTGCTGTCTATGGAAAGTCATCTTTAGTGGAAGAGGAAACATCAGGGTGGGGAGAGAATTCCAATGATGAAGCATGACACTAAAGAGTGTTTGAGGTTTCTACTTCCACTAAGAATGACTTTCCCTAAACAGTAATCGAAGATTAAAGTTTTGCTCATCCTATATACTACAAACACGCAGATATCCCAGAAAGTTGGTCACGAAGTCTCTCAAACGGGCAGAAAACAACCACCGAGAAGCCCTTTTAGAGCCCCCAGTGGTGAAGCCACCACTAGACAGACTGGCATGTGTTACCACTTTTAACACCTCCTCTACTAAGATCCAAAAAATAATAAGACAAAGATGGCGGATTTTAAATAGTGCTGGAGAAAACATCCCTATGCCACTTTTTTCATTCAAAAGAGGAAACAACCTGAAGGATGAATTGGTCCACACAAGACCATGCAATAGCATTGAGGAATCCACGCACACTTTGTGGAATTTACCTCCAGTACAAGGACATCATCCATGTGGAAACTGCTCGGTGTGCCCGCAAACTAAACAAGCATTTACAATGCAACGGTTTCGCCTTTGGAAAAGTTTGAGCTATTGGCATTGTAAATAACAACATTTGTATTTATGTGTTGGTTTTGAAAACAGATAAATAAATGGCATTGTCATTTACATTGCCAATAGCTCTAACTTTTCCAAATGCGAAACCGTTGCATTGTAAATGCTTGTTGATTTATGTGTTGGTTTTGAAAATAGCGAAATTAATAGCTTTGTCATTTACAATGCCAATAGTTTTAACTTTTGTAAACGTGACACCTATAGTATTTGTAATGCAATATGTTTTGTATTTACGTGACTTAGATGTATTGATATTACAAATAATGGCTTTTAATTTTTTTAAATAATTAATACTTAAATAAAAGTTAATGTAATTTGTAATGGTAATAGCTTAAACTTTTATAAATACCTACTGTGAAGATTATGTTCAGTGTATTTTATTGTGATGAAAATCCAAGAACAGAAGTGAAATATTAACATCTTTTTCGTGACATTTGTAATAAAGCTTGAAACATTTAGAGAACATATTTGAACCAGCTGTTGAATGGTTGCACAGATTGATGCTGTGGTGTTCAGTGATGTTGTGGTGCCCCTGAGTGATGCTGCGGTGGGGCGATAGATAGACGAGTGGGGGTGATGGATAGACGAGTGAGGGAGATAGATAGACGTGGGCACGAGATTGGGCGCGTGGTGTGGTTGTGTGTGCATGGCTGTAGGTATGTGTGTGTGCGGTTAGAGAAGGATGTATGTGGAAGAGAGCAGCAGATCAGCACAGACGAAGAGAACAGGGAGTTAAAGAAGGACGCAGTGGAAGAGAGCAGCAGATCAGTACAGGAGAAGAGAACATGGAGTTAGAGAAAGAGGTGGGTGAAAGAGAACAACAGATCAGCACAGGAGAAGAAAACAGGGAGTTAGAGAAGGAGGCGGTGGAAGAGAGCAGCAGATCAGCACAGGAGAAGAGAAGAGAAGAGAACAGTGAGTTAAAGAAGGTGGGGTGGAAGAGAGCAGCAGATCGATCAGCACAGGAGAAGAGAACAGAGTTAAAGAAGGAGGCAGTGGAATAGAGCAGCAGATCAGCACAGGTGAAGAGAACAGGAAGTTAGAAAAGGAGGAGGATGGAAGAGAACAGCAGATCAGCATGGGAGAAGAGAACAGGGAGTTAGCGAAGAAGGTGGGGTGAAAGAGAGCAGCAGATCAGCACAGGAGAAGGGAATAGAACAGGGAGTTAGAGAAGGAGGCGAGGTGGAAGAGAGCAGCAGATCAGCAGAAGAGAACAGGGAGTTAGAGAAGGGGCGAGGTGGAAGAGAGCAGCAGATCAGCACGGGAGAACAGAACAGGGAGTTAAAGGAGGCGGCGGGAAGAAGAGAGCAGAAGATTAGCACGGGAGAAGAGAACAGGGAGTTACGGAAGGAAGCGGGTGGAAGAGAGCAGCAGATCAGCACAGCAGAAGAGAACAGGGAGTTAAAGAAGGACGCAGTGGAAGAGAGCAGCAGATCAGTACAGGAGAAGAAAACAGGGAGTTAAAGAAGGAGGTGGGTGTATAAGTGATTAACAAGGTATGAAAGACTGCAGGTCTGTAGCAGGAAATGTTTGTTTTAACATCAGGGAAATCACCACTAAAAACTGGCCCAACAGACCATAGAACACATTCACAGACAAAAATAACAGACAATATGCGGACCTATGAAACCAGCCCTTTGGTCACTGCGTTATTGCCCTACAGGCCAGTACAACGCCGGGAGTGTATCCCTGTAAAAGTTTTAAACCAGCTCTTTGGATCAGAGTTTGTTTGTTGAGGGAATGCTCGTGCTTTGTAGTGTCAGTGCTAACACATTACGCTATCTTCGTTGGCATTGCCTGAAGAGCAGGAATTCTAGCCAATTATCACCATGAACCCCTATGGAACAGGACAGAAAGGTTTGTCAAAAGAAAGAATCCCGCCCACATGAATACAAAGGAATGTTTCATTTGACTTAAAAATCAGAAGGCCTCATTCCGATTGTGGGTTTTGTTTAAGCTTCTAATAGAGAATACACCAAAAACAGCTATGTGGAGAGAGTAGCCGTCCACTTTTTTTTTTAGTAAAAGCTTAGTGCTAAATTCACATTCTTTAAATATTCTTGTAAGCCTGCATATCTAAATGAAGAAAACCGATTTAATCGGCTGTCACCCATCCGAGAGCTGACAGTTTTTTAACTAACATGAAAGCCGGATTTATTCAGAATTATTTGGTTGTTGTAGAGGAGCTGTGTGGACGCGTGCGCATTCCTGCACAGTTTGGTAGGCAAGCATAAGGTGACAAATAAACTTTTCACTGCTGTAGGTGTGACTCGGTGAAGGGAAGGCTATATCATTATGAAATAAATTGAGAGGTGCGTTCGAGCCCTCCTATTAACACTTCACTAACGGTGGTCCGAATTTGAAGGCTGTGAAAACGATTATCTTCCTTCAAGTAAAAAAAAACCAAAAAAACAAAAAAGTCGCAATGGTTAAGAGACATTTGCTATATCGCAGTCCGGAGAGGGGTCTTGCAAAAGAGCAGAGTGTGTCCTGTGGTTTTCGGGGAGATGTAAAGGTGCGCGGAGAGTCTGAGGTTACATGAACATAAAAATTATAAAACCGGGCGCCGTGGTAGTCAGCGCGGCGGCCAGGCACATTAATTAAATAAACAACAAAACAACGCATTGGAAACATAAAACAAGGCTACTGTAAACAAGCACGGTAGGCTTTCACTTTCGTCCAGAAAAAAAAAACGAGAACGGTGCAGAGAACACCAAACAAAATACAGCTACCCCGTGAAATGGATGCAAAAAAAACCAAGAACTTTACAGCTGTAAAAGTCTCGAGGGAAAAAGACACAAACTATAAAAGGCCAGTGCTGCCTCGTGAGTCCGGTCTGCACTTACATTTTGAAGCAACGATGACCAAGGCCTGATTGATTTATTTAATGCATTTTTATAAAGCGCGAACTTTA
Organism: Lissotriton vulgaris; assembly: GCF_964263255.1. Classification (NCBI taxonomy): domain Eukaryota; kingdom Metazoa; phylum Chordata; class Amphibia; order Caudata; family Salamandridae; genus Lissotriton; species Lissotriton vulgaris. The sequence continues at coordinate 7,500 of NW_028246878.1, read as the reverse complement.
CCCAAGAGTACTTTCAAAAAGAACCAGGTACATTTCATAAGGACTTCGAAGTACATGAGTTAATGGCTAATATGGCCATCATGCTTCTCCCCACCCCAGGAGGGCGAGCCCTACCACGGGACAGTGTGTGCATGAGACGAGGCCAACGTGCAATTTATCACACACGTCCATGGATACCTCGACAACCAATGTGAGGTTTGTTACCCCGCAGATTTTAAGTTCTCCATGTAATGTTACCTGCAACTATGAAGAACGGCGGCGCCTGGTTCCGGTTTGCATTCTTCAGTCGCCCCCATGTCAGCAAACTGGAGTATCAAAAGACAATATTTTAGTCTGAGCTCACAATTCGCGTCGGCCAATTCTGCAAAAGGAAAGCGTGGTTGAGACGCAGCGCCGGCGATGATTTATGCGCCTCAGGTGGCAGGAGTGACGCAACAGGTGCCGGGCAGTCTGGGAGTTGTAGTCCTAGCCCCCCCTCGGTCCACGATTCCTGCTGCGTTCGCAGGGCTTCAAATGTATTGAAAAGCAGGATACACACACCGTAATCTCGTCTGGCTGCCCAGCCACGCTATTGGCATATGGAAGAATTAAGTCGTACAAAATGGGACCAGTCATAAATCTTTATTCCGATGTAAAAATCACAAAAGATAGTACATGATACATAAAGGTGAGAATGTGTAAGATACAAACATATACAACCTAAAAATGAATTAAATATATTTGATTCAAGCCTTCCTAGTAAAATTAATGATTACACAATAAATATCTAACAAGACCAGCATCGTTTAGGAAATTAAAAAAATACTGTTCAAACCATCAATATTTTATGAGAACATTTTGTACAGTGCCAAACGGGAGACAGAGATAGAAAGAAGCCAACACAGAAATCTGATGCCAGAAAAGTACAGTCGGAGGGGGGGGGGGGGGGGGGGGGGGTGGGGGGGGGGTCATTACCCTGCCCTCTCTAAAGTTAGAAACACTGGTGTCAATGCTGCTGAGACATCCTCTCTCCCATCCTCGCCCCTCTTAAAGTAGCCTGGAGTATGTTCTTCGCTAACCCAGAGCATCTTTTGCAGCACCCTCTCAGCTGCCCTCGCTTTCCACGAACAGCACTACGTTGATGTGGTCTGCTTTAAACAGTAGTTAGTTGAAAATGCTTTTAGCATGACCAACATTGAGTATTTATTATTATCGTGGTGAAAACAAAACAAATTAATGAATTGCGTAGGGAAGAGCTTGTGTCTATTTTGGTGCCCGAGTTGTGTGTTAATGATAGAAGTGACACTGGAATCCAAACAGAGTTGGGTTGGTAGGGCTGTGGGGAGCATCTGTACTGGAGAGGAAAAGAGGAGCCGAGCTTCTCATTTGCAATTCTTACCGAGTATCTGAAAGTATCTGAAAGTGCAAGATGGGTGCAACACGGATTCGGAGATGAAATGTCATTTGCATACTGCCAAACTCTCCTTGGCAAGTGCTGGAGAAACACGGCTGGGCAGGCGAGCACATTTTACACCGCGAGCCAGCAAATCCCAGAGTCAGGGGCGAACAGCGTGAAGAGACAGTGTAGATAGAGACTACGAAAGGCAGAAACGGTCTAGGAGGAAAGAGATCGCAAGAGAGAAAGTGGAAGGCAGAGAAAGTGGAAGGCAGAGCAAGGGGAAGAGTGGGAACGAGTGTGTGTATGTTTGTGTGAAAGAGAGAGAAATAAGCAATGATGTGACATATAGAGAGAAAGGAACAAAGAAAGAATGACCATGGGAAATAGTGAGAGAGACGGCGAAACAAAGAGAGAGGGAGAAACAATGAAAGAGTGTGTGTTAGTGTGTCTTTATGACTGTCTGAGCGGGAGTTTGCGCGTGAAAGAGACGTATGTGCACGTGTGTGAATGATCGCCTCAGAGGGCGTGTGCAAGAAAGAGAGAGTGTCGAGCAGCTTGATTGCCAACAAACAGCTCCTGGAAGGCTTTGTTCCGAAGTACTTAAGAGAAGCACCGATATATCTCGGCACAAACTTGGATTACAAACGTGGTAATGGCCTAAAGAAAACCATCAGTTCAACGCCAATCAGCCTTTTCAATTGTAGATAAAAGCACGCAGGGGATATCCCCAAACTTCAGGTCAACTCTAGCAATTTTTCAGTGGGTATATAGAGAAATACCGATATAGTGCTTAGCAAGATAAAGCTATACTCCGACAGTGTGGCTGCAGGGCATTTGAACAGCCTGGTGGGTGGATCAGACTGCTTAAAAGATCGGCCTCAACCTATTCTGACAAGTTAAATTGCCCAATCACTCTTTGCAAGCGAGGATTACAGGAGGGAAAGGCTCTTCAAGAACCAGCCTCCGGAGTGTCTACATTCTGACACGGCCCACTTCTCACTTGGTAGAGAACCACAGCAGAGAAAGCATTGTTAAACAAGTCAGGTCCCGGGCCGCGCTGTGATTGGCTGACGTCACGGGGGTGTCCCGGCCGGCAGCCAATCACAGCGCGGCCCGGGAATGACGTTACGGGGGTGTCCCGGGCCGGCAGCCAATCGCAGCGCGGCCCGGGACAAAGGGGCGGGGCTTAAAAAAAGCACCAGAAACGCCCCCGAATCGCGTTTTCAAGAGAAAGCGCGATTGACAGCCTCTGTCTCCCAATGGCTAGCCTCCATTTATGGAGCTAGCCAATGATAGACAGAGGCGGGCCGAACATCCCTACTGAAAACAAAAGTTTTCGATCTGGGAGGGGCTTTGCCCCTCGCCAGGTCGAAACCTAAAAAACCCTGACTGTAGACATAGGCACAACTCGACCATGGGTGCTCAGACACCATACTAACTGCAACAGTGAAAGAGTCATCTACCTGATTACCTGTCCATGCGGATTGAGGTATATAGGAATGACTACCAGAAAAATCAAGTTACGCAAACAGGAACATAAAAGCACAATCAGGAGAAACAAACAAGCTACTCGGCTCACTTCCCATTTCCTCACTGCGAAACATCATGCAGATGAACTAGAGTGGTTGGTGTTAGAACAACCCTATATACCTCAACATGTGACAGATATCTCTCATTTTTTACTGCGAAAAGAACAGAGATGGGTTTATAAATTAAAATGTAATACAGAAGGGTTGAATGATGATATCCCCTGGCTACATCTTTAATCCGTCTTGAGGACTGTAATATACTCATTTGTTTTCTCCACAGTGACAGAGCTCAAATGAATAAACAGATCTAGACCAAAATGATCCGCGCCATCTAGATACGATCGCTGATTTTTGGTGTCCGGTTCTTACTATTTGTCTAGAGGGCTTTGATAGTGTCTCACATTTCATGTTCAATCTATGGACTAACCAGCTTGAGGACCTAGTTTGTTCTTAGAACGATACGTTGAGGGTATGTCATCAAGCACAGGCCGGGGTACAACAGCACTTCCGATGTCGCCGCAGGTGGACCGGTCGGCACAGAAAACCTATATGTTTTTCAAAACGGTCCGCTATGAACAATTTCACCATCGAAAACCGGGGCAGAACATGTCCGGTTTTACAACAGGACCAATAAAAAAACCCATTGCATATACAGAGCGACCTCTCGTTTTTAACCTAGAGGTCATTGATAGTTTCTCCCATTTCCGGCATAGCCGAGGGACCTATCAGCAAGAAGACCTACTTTGCTCTCAGAGTAGTCCATGAGGGATAGTTTTACCGTCGGAAACGGGATGTAGTATTTACGGTTTTTCCATAGGACCAATCAGAGAAGAAACCCACGTTGTTTCCAGAGCGGTCCGCAAAGAGGAAGTCCCTTTTCTGAATTCAGGCCAAAAAAAACACACGTTCTATTTTGAGCAGGTGTTACGCTCGTCGTGAGCATTTATTGGGTTAGGCATCTACTTCGGAATGAGCCTATCAAATTGCTTCGTGCGCCAGCTTCCTCTCAGGTCCGCAGGCAAGGTTCTTATTCCTGCGCACCGCGTTGTGTCACTGCCTCCCCCTCGGCTTAGTATAGCACGAGGTAACGACAGAGAGGTAAGTGCGCTCGGGGCTGCGCTAGGAATACGAGGAGATAAAGGAGCTATGACAGCGCTCTAGTGTGTCCATTCCTTTGTCTAGAAGTTCAATAGAATCATAGAGATTTTGTAAACTCTCCCAAAGATAACTTTGTTTTTTTGGACTCTAGGAGGGAAACTCTTTTTCTCTAAATGTTTATATAGAAATGCTATCCTTTGGAAGGAGTTAGAAGTGTAACTTTGTAGCTGCCAAACAAACAAATGACAGTTGTACTATTACACTTCACTCCTCTCCTCACAGAAACATCATTCTTCCTGTGGCCATCCATCTTGCCATGGTGTATCTTACTGGAAAAGAAGTTTGGATTTAACAATCCGACTTACAAGACGAACTAAAACACATTTTTAACTTGATTTTTATAGTGCGTGGCCTCCTTTACCCTGAGCCGTTGCCAGGTGAGGTGAGGCTCCAAATCCCAAAAATTTGGGTAAGTGGAAGAAGAAAATTCACTACAGATATAAATGTATATACATATGTGACAAATGTTTTAAGGACCATAACTTTCTGTTGTATGGTTTGTTGTGCTCTTTCTTTTGTTTCTTCACAGGAGATGATACATCACTTTTAAGAAGGTCTGTAGTTTATTTTTCACAGCATAAAAAGTAAGTGTTGCAGTAGTGATTATAAGGTCCTGACGAAAGCCTACACAAGGCTGAAACATGTTGACCACATAACATCTATGGTAAATAGCAATTTGTTTTTCCGCTATTATCACTCTGCTCTTAACAATACCATCGTGATGGGCAAACCCAATAAAGTTTTCTTATTGACATCAAGTTAGGTATTTGTAATCACTTGGATTGTTATTTTTCCTTTATATTCACTTTTTCACAACTTTTCTGAGCACTGCAACTAAGCACTATCAGCCTCATACTCAGTCATCCTGTCTGGTTGAAGGTTCAACCTTTGGGTCCACAGCCAGCCTCAAAATCTCCTTGGGGAAGGGCTGTTTGGACACCACATTTCAAATACGAAATCCCAGATGACGAAGTTCCACTATTGAGTGGGCTGATGGGTACTTTTTCAATGGGTTCTGACCTTTGAACTGTATCTACAATTTCTATCTCCTGTGTCTATCTTACACTTTAGAAACTTTTTGGTTCTAGATACACATGCTGAATACTGTGTAGGTTTGGTATGGTAATTGAATTTAACAAAGACCTTTGGTATCTCTCGTGTGTTTAACTGTATAGTTGGGGGACAAGATACCAGTAGGTCTATAAAGAATCTCTCCCCTTGGGCCCCCCTCCTACCCTCTATGTTTTTGTGCATCCTATATACGTGTCAGAGCCAATAATCTCAGAGCATTAATTACACAGCAAATCATTTTTTTTAATTATAATAGCAACTATACATTTATGATGTGTTAGATGCTATGCGAAGGGACGTACAGTGCTTTACCCTTCTCTTCTCCCTAATTGTGTTTCCATAGGCTTGAAATGTTTCAACTTATTTCTTTGATGCACGATCCGGCAAACTAGTCTGGAATGCACTTGGATAAGATTTGCTGGTGAACTCCAGCCCCACCAGATACTTTGGCGTTGAGGGTTAAGTAAGAAAGCTGGGTCGATTAGTGCAGGTCGACGGAGACGAGCAACCTGCTGGTTAAAGGGCAGACCTGAACAAGGCTTTGACCAAATGCCCGAAAGAGTGTTTGTGAGGTTCTTGTTAAATGACGAACCTGGCTCTGTGAGCGACTGACCGGGTTGCAATACTTACGGCAGTACATTAGTCTTAACTTCCATGACTGGTAGTTTTAAGTCCAGAACCTCTGAAGGAGGTGCTTTCCTCCATGGTAGAAGCCAATGGGGAACATAAGGCCAGTATCTAGGTAAGTGCCCAGCCAACTGGCATCCTGAAGTGCTTCATATCGGTTTTCCTCATCTTTTTTTAGAACATAGTCGTTCCTGTCATCATAGATATATTGTCTGATTCCCTGTCAAGAAGATTGTGCAAAGTCTGGGCCCTACCTTGTGGTATCTCAATCTACAGAGTTGTTCAGTGGCTGTGCCCGTAGTACATGACCACAAGCATCACATGGCAGTCAGCACAACCAAAAAATATGCAAGGTGAGCATACAAATATTCTGCTAGCACAACCGAACCAACATCACAAAGTAAGCACAAGCCATGCAGCATTAGTAACAATCGTCAAACTACATAACATGGGCACAACCACACACAAGACAAGATCCACCACCACACGAACAACACAAGACTATTAGCACAATTGTACCACCAATAATTTGCCAAAATATGCTTGCCTAGGAAACACAAGATGAAAAACAACAATCAAAGCATGATTACAAAGTGCTTGGGACAAATTTGGAAGTGGTGAGTCACAATAAGTGTGGAAAACCCCGTTTCTGTCAATGTTGTGAACATAAATTGAAAAATGAAAGGTATGGTGATGCGTGCAATTCGCAGGTATATTTGAGTCTGCCGACAATAGCCAGACTCTGGACACTGTAGGTGCACTTGTAAGAGGTCCACCACCTTCAGCACTCAGACTTTCCATTAGAAACATTTGTGCTAAAAAACGGCCTTTTTGTTTGAGCTATAGAAACTGTCCAGTAGAGATTGAATTTTAATGCACGCGTAGCATGTCTTTAATTATATGGAAAATCTACTCTTGCAGAATCATTTAGTTCAAATTTACCCTGGAACTGACTGCCAGAAAAGTCACTGTAGGGAAATCTACAGCTAGATTTTGGTGGAGGATTTAGAGGAACTGAGCAGATAAGAGCTCCATATCCTCTGTGGTTGGCTGATTTCCACAGATGGTTTTCTCAGCACCAGCAGTAGTGGCTCCTCCGCTAAGGCGGAGGAGCGTCGCCCCACTGCTCACTGTAACAAGAAGTCATTTTATTATACATGATTAATAAAAACCATTGCATACAAGTATCATTTTACAAATTTATTTATACAACACGAAAGAAGTAATCAATAAAAAAATGGATTAAAACCGTCATAAAAAGCATACTGCTTGAGGTTAGCCTTTGTACTTTCAAGTAGTTGGCTCAGAAGTGTGGAAGCTGATTTTTTCAGGAATCCTGCATGAGGTCATCTAGTAATATCGGGTGATGACAAAGTGCATCAAAAACATATTTGCGCCCTGTTCTCGGGTAGAGGTTAGCAGTCATAGATCGCTGTTGTGGTTCTTAACCATCCCGGTCATGACCGGAGGTTGAAAAGGCTCCAGCTTTCGGGTGGTTAAGTATCAGGCGTGACCTTAAGTAGTGCAAAGTTTGCTGTGCACAATAGTTCCTTAGATGGATATTTGTACGGCTTCGTAGTTAATGCTTGCTTGGGTGGTTTGCCGGTTTTGCCAGCCTTGTGTGATTTATGGGGCAAAAGTGCTATGTACATATTGCATTAACTAGCGTCATTCTAGATGATTCTGAAATAATTATAGCAGCCTGACTTAGTTCATCTAAGGAGAGTGGACAATAGG